>NW_006159538.1:5132489-5143410 GCF_000334495.1 Tupaia belangeri chinensis | reverse complement strand
TCCGACCACACACTGACAGTCACACACTGACGGGGCCAGAAGGGCCAAGCGAGCTGGGCCTGCACCGTCTCTTTGCAGGTTGCTCTTCAGGTCACACATTCCAGTCACTACTGTGTAGACACTGAGGCTTGAAGCAACAGAAACAGTAGTGGACAGAATCGGATTCTGCCGTCACCAGAAGTGGAGCCATGAACAGTGACTTACCTGAAATGTGGTGTCCTCACCCACAAAGTGCGATGACGACAGTCCTAACTTGCAAGGTCGGCAGAGGGTGAGATAAGCGCCTTCATGGGCACAACCAAGGACCAGGCAGATTATAGCCGTAAGTGAACACAAACCTGAGAGTAATATGTTCCTCTCCTGCACCACCAGCTCCCTCCCCTTCCCCAGTCCTGCCTGCCACTGCTTTTCTGTAGCTGGGGGGCTATCAACCTCCCTGCTCCTTTTTGGCTGTAGAAAAGCGGGACGAAGCAGATTCTGAGCAGGTGCCTGGCGCCCCCTGTAGGATGTCTTGGAACTGTGCGTGGCTGTCACAGTGACAACGCTTTTACCGGGTGGGAGGGAGGGAGGCAGAGGGAGCAAGGGACTGTCCAAGGTCCACACCACTGCCTGATGCTGAGGGGCATTCCCATTGGCCAAGCTCTCTTTGTCGTCATCCGAACCTGGAATCGAACTCCATTTTTCATAAACACAAATAACTTTTGCATGATTTTCACATAATGCAGGTTGAGCATCCCTAATCCAAAAATTTGAGATCTGAAATGCTCCCCAATTTAAAACTTTTCTTGCACTGAATTGACACCATAAGGGCAAAATTCCACACCTGACCTCATGTAGTCACAACCAACCTCTGCAGTATAGAAATAGTGTATAAAATTGCATTCAGGGTATGTGTATGAGGTCTATATGAAATATAAATGAATTTCATGTTTAAACTTGGGTTCATTCCCCAAGATCTCTCATTCTGCATATGAAAATATTCCAAAATCCAAACACATTTGAAATTCAAAACACTGTGCTCCCAAATGTTTCAGATAAGGGTCACTCAACCTTTCTGGAATTTTCTAGGAGCCCAATCACCGAGTAGGTGAGATTTACACATGTAAGAAGCATCATATGTTTATGATGTCTCCTGTTGTTAACTGCACCTACCCCAATATGACTTTATTGTATTAACTTTATTTTCTGTCTCTTTTGTGTTACTATTAGGCTATTATTTTTAAAATTGTAAGTGTTGGCAGGTTTTGTTATTATAAGTTGCATGTCAAGAAAGTGAAAGATATTTTAGAAGTATTTATATTGCATTATTGAAAGTAAGAGGGAGAAGAAGGAGAGAGATAGAGAGAATTTGTGTACTTATAAATTAGCTGGAGAGGGACCAGCAGTTGGCATAATGGCTATGTCACTGGACTCCCATGTAGTCAACTGCAGTTCGAGTCCAGGACCCGGTGACTTGAGAGAGAGAGAAAGAGAGAGAGAGAATGGTGTCATTTCTCTTAAAAACATCCTTTTATTAGGTCATCAGTAAAGTCATGATATATTTTCTATGCAAAAATGTATCGTGACTTTCCCAATGATCTAATATGTAAGTAAAAGTAGTGGAAGTAGAATTCTTTTCTTTTCTTTATTCATGGTAGAGCAGGTGAGAGGAGGGTGAGAGGAGTGAGTCCGGAACCTGCCACAAGATCTGGTCATTCCGTTCCTCCAGTCCTTAGTCTATCAGATTTTGGGTACTTCGCATGTGCCCATTGTGTTTCAGGCTGACCGGGGATTCGAACCAGCATTACCATATGAGATCTGGCTCCTCTTGAGCAGCGTGGTAGTGGTACCGTTGTGCCAAGGAGCTGGCCCAGAGTTCAAACTTTCAATCCCATGCATCATCACAGTGCATCAGGTGTTTCAATGTTGCCCCAGCCCCTTTTAGAAAATATACAGTCTTAAACTGAAACATAGTTTCCATCAGCGTCTTTTTTCATCTTTGCCATCTGTTTGTTCATCCCTCCCACCTATACATAAATATGTTTTTAAAAGTCCTCATGTAGATTTTATAAAAAGGAAAATCAGCCCCCACGTAAGTCAGCGTTCTGGATCTCAGCCCCCAAAGACAGCTACTGTTAACATTTTGGTTTGTTTTCTTTGTCTTTTTTATTTATTCAATTTTATTATATTAATAATTCATGTTCAGTGTGAAAAAAATGGAAAATTGAGAAATGAACAATAATGACCCATTTTGGTGGGTGGAGAGAATAGACTTACAATTCTGGTGAATTTTGCTTCATCTTTTCTTTTATATATCAATGAGGTTGAGAAATAGCATATGTATAATTTTGTACCATTTTTAACTTAATTTAGCAGGAGTCCTATGTTGATAGACACCTTTAGGTACATTTGAATGGTTAATATTGCCACTTCAATACTTAACCGATTTACTTAACCAATTCTGTCTAGTAGAAGCTTTAGATGTTTTGATTACCCTTTTTCATAATGCTGTAAGAAATCCCTGTCTATTCAGTGATTGATTTATATATCTCTATTAAATGAGTATGATTCAGATGATATCCTTAGGCAAAAAATCAGCTTAATTAGACATGAAATAACTTTTCCCAAATGTAGGAATATTTTTAAAGCATTTGATACATAACGTCAAATCTCCTCCAAAAAGATTATATTCTGGGTCCAGGTGGCAGCATGGTGGTTAAAGCACTGGATTCCCACATGGCTGACCGTGGTTCGGTTCTGGTCCTGGCAGCTTGGAAATCATGCCAGGCTCATGTGCGTGCATGCCCAAAATCCCAGGAGGAGAGTGGAGGAGAAGGGATGGGCAATTTCTCACGTTTCTTTCCTCTGTCTCTCTCCAGCAAGCATATGCACCCTATGGGAAAAAAAAACCTACAAAAAAGCATTATGTTCTGATTTATGATGTTTTCACTTGCCTTTTACCACGCCTTAGCTCATACTGGTGGCGTCTTTAGAATCTTCGCTCATGTGAGTGTGAAAGGGGCACCTCATTATTTACTGTAGTGCTGTCAGTGACAGGTCGAGCATGTCTATATTTTTATTGACCTCGTGTCTGTCAGGATTTCTCCCCACTGACCTGGTTGCCTTTTTGTTGGTTTACAGGTGGTTTTGTCTGGGTTTGCCTTGGTTTCGTTCTGACTCAGGAAGGATCCTATCCTTCGTCTGTCACAGAGCTTTGGGGTCAGCCCGAGCAGGGTTGGAGTCCTGGCATTGTCACTGGTGAGCGGAGGGACTGGGGCAGCTTGGCAGGCTCTGAGAACTAGATCTTGCCGATCTAAAGGGAACGGCACCGACGGGCGTGGTGGGCACGGTGTGTGGTTCCTGCCACTACCGTCTTTGTGTGCTATTTCTGTCGTGATTCCTGTGCTGGATGTTTCCGCAGGAAAATTCCCTCGAGCTGTAAAACTCGCGCTTGCCCAGATTTAGACATCTAAAACGCACTTGCGGCACCCACGGCTCAGAAATACGAAACCGAAATCAACAAAGCGTTTGGTTTGTTGTTGTTTTGTCAATTTTATTGCTCATGTAGGAAAGAGGCAAGCTGGTTCTGTTTAGGTTCAGAGGGACCCGTAAGGTTATTCCCAGGGTCAGGGCATGTTAAGACCAACATCTCGGCTCGGGGGGCCAGGGAGGCCCAGAGCGTCACCACAAGATCGCGTCCTCTCCCGAGCAGTGCTGGCCAGATGGGCAGGGGACAGTGCATTTCAGGTTCTCAGTTGTTCAGAGTGGAAACAGAGAGGTCATCTGGGTGGCCATTAGCTGACCTGGTAAACGGACTGCCGTCCCCTGAGTCTGCTGGCTGGTGTCCTTGGGGCTGCTGTGGCACCGGGCTCTGCCGGGGAGACGGGGGTGAGCGGGCCGGCGCTGCCCTCGTTCTTTCTCCCGCTTGGGCAGGGCTTCCGCTTTACCTGCTGAGTCACTGAGACAACAGAGCCCTAGCTCTGCGGTCAGGCATGTCGGTCCCAGGCCCTGCACGTTCCCTCCTCAGCCAGGAGACCTCAGATAAGAGGCTTCCCCTAGCTTTGACTTCGAGTGTTGTCAACACCATGTGGGTGACCACGCCTGATGCCGAAGGTCATTGTGAGGACCGAATGCGGTGTGGCAGGGCTGGCAGTACCCTGGGCACATGGCTGAGGCTCAGTCAGTGGAAGGGACTGTCCCAGGAAGGCAGGGAGGTGGCCTCTGCCCTGTGTCTGCTCCACTCAGCAGCGTGCGGTCTGGGGTGGATCTGGGGTATCTCACAGGCAGCCCTCAATCAGCGTGTCCCAGTGACTTCTGCCCTGGATGGGGGGGGGGTGACAGAGAGGTGCCCCCCCCAGCTCTCACCCAAGGCACGTGCCAGGCAAGTGGGGCCGGGGTGGAGTTTCACCCCTGGCACCATTTGCTGGGGCAGACTGGGAGTCACGCCCACATTCAGGCAGTCGGCAGCCCTGTTAGCTGTTCCTTCTGAGAACAAATGCTCTGTATCCCCTTTCCATCATGGCACCACGGCCCCCTGCAGACTCCTCTCACACTGCCCAGCCCCTGGAAGTGTCTAGAATTCAGCCACGTGGCACCCCCTCCACTCTTGGCACCAACGGCTGAGTGTGTCATCTCTTCCCCAGGCTGATGGCATTGTCTCCTAGCTTGTCTGCACACGCGCCCTCTGCTCCTACAAGTACACGCATGTGTGTACACATGCATGCATGCACACACACGCATGCATGAGTGCACACTCACTCGCTCTCTTACCAGTGCAGGCAGACTAAAACCTAAGGGGATCACATCACTCCTCATTTCTCTGAGTCAAAGCCAGGGCCCTTACCCGGTTCAGCCTGGTACCCACCCTGGCCCCCTGCCTGCACCTCTGTCTTCTCTGGCTGTGTCTTCGAGTACACGAGTGGCTCCTCGCCACTCTCAGCTTTGGCTGTTCTCTGGGTCACCCTCCCACCTCTTCCCCTCTCCTCCCAGGAGCCCTGCTGACCGCCCAACTCCTGCAGCTGGCCTCCTCCTGTGTCTGCTTCCCTCCAGCGCCCCCTAGCGCTCAACATCCGACACCGCCTGCCTGCCCTCCTCACCAGCAGGTGTATGCGATGGGAATGAGGACCTTCCTCTCCCCCACCCAGCGCTGCCCTGGGGAACAGTGCCTGGCACTGGACCCTGAGTGCAGGTCGGTGGAGAGATGAGTGAGCGCGGGCCAGCACACTCAGTGTCTTCACTACTACAACATTGCCTCGAGCTGGAACTTGGCCGCCACATGGCAGTTTGTGGTGGAAATTTGCTCAATTTACCAATTCTTCCACCCTCGCGGTTACTAGACCTGGCATGTTTGAGCGCTCCATAAAGCGTTAGACGGATTGCTGCACGGCTTAGGGTGGCAGTGGCCCTCTGAGGCCCCGCTACCTGTCAGCCAGAGGCTGTGCTGGGTGGGGCATAAGACCTGCCCTAGTCCCCTTAGTGGGCCCTGCTGTGTCACCCATCACCCCGTGCAGACCGGTCCTCGGCAGCCACTGTCTGCCAGCTGGGCCCTCTTCCCCGCTGTGGCGCCATCTCTGCAGGGAAATCACTGTCCCTTCCTCTCACCCTCTCATCTCCCTAGAAGCTCTAACGCCTGTAATTCACCCCTGCTCACCTCACTGGCCCATTGTCCTCGTGCCAGCTCTCCACAGGGGGTCAGCTCTGTGCTTTAGTGAGGCAGACTGGTGTGGGGTGTGCTGGTAAAATCCCTCTCACCACTCAGATTGTCTGCGTCCCTCTGTCCTTCTATCCCTCCAGCTACAGAGTGCTGACCTGGGGTGCCCTCCAGCCTTTCCCCACAGCCACCCTCAACGACTCCTTCTTCCTCACCGCCTCGACCTCATCCCCTTTCAGGTCCTTCATGTCCTCTCCTCTCCCATCACCATCCCTGGGCTCCTTCGTCCCTAAGACTTCGAATCTGAGTTTGCTTCTTTGGACACAAACTTTCCCACGGCCTCCTGCCCGTCCTTTTCCAGCCAGCATGAAGGCATCCGTTTTGGTGCCCACGGCTTAGCCGAGACTACTGAGCACGCTCGGTGCTTTTCTTAGGCCAGCCAGTGGGCAGGTGGGTAAGGGAGCTGGATTTGGTATGACCGGCCACGGTCTGAAATCCTGGACCCGGGGGCTTGTGTGCCTGCCCAAGGTCCCAACAGGGTGGAGAGGTGGAGGAGCAGCGATTATGGGGGTGACCATTCCCCATTGGGGGTGCTTCATTTTCTCTCTGTATTTCTGCTGAGTGCACGTGTCCTCTAGCAATACAAAATGTTTTAAAAAGTTTTTTTTCTCGTTTTAGACTGTCAGCCTGCACAGGACCTAGTAAGGGCAAAGCCTCCCTCTTCTACAAACGGAGGAGCTGAGGCCAGGACACTCAGCCTCTAAGTGTCTGTGCTGGGACTTGAACCCAAGAGGCCCTGCGTTGATCACCACGCAGCCCTGCCTCTCTTCATGCACCCAGAATCCCCTCTTGTCCCCCTACCCCTGCCTCCTGCTGGTCCAGTGCCTGGGGAAGACTCCTCGGCCACGTCCTCTGCTCCTGTGCGGAGGTGCCAGGAAGCCCACGAATGGGCGGCCAGCTCGGGATCGATCCTGCAGACACCCACGCCCTTTTGGGCCTGCCCTCAGGTCCCACCCCACATTTTGTAGTTGGCCTTGCTGTTTGCTGCTGCAGAAAGGCACAGTAGCCATTTCTCCTCTGTGGAGTGCCCTTCAGGTTCCCGGGAAGTGCGAGTACTTGGCACGTCCCCAGGGCAGGAATGTGCCTGTGCTTTTTCTGAGAACTTTGTGCTGTAGGGCGCTTGTGCTCACCAGAGAGACAGAGAGAGACATCCCGGAGGACGGCCACACTGCAGTCCCTTCTCCTCCATTCTCCTCTCAGGATCTCGGGCACGCACGCACATGCACCAGGAATGAGTTTAAGCCCCCAGGTCTGGGACTCAGCCTCCCTGCATCTACCCCGCCACCAGCAGCCCCAACCAGAGGCTTCAGTACCTTCCAGGTGCCCGTCATGGCTCTGCTCTCCCTCCACCGAAAACCACAGTGTGTTCTTTTGTTTCCTTTAGGACGAGATGCCGACGTTTCCCCGGGCCAGCAGTAGGTGTTTCGGTGAAGCGTCTTTCCCTGGGTCTTCAGGACCAGCCTCTCTTCCCTTATTTCGTAGCCTTTTAAAACAAAAGCCCACAACACTGGTCCATGATGCAGTGGTCAGGCTCCGAGCATAGGGAGCCAGATCCTACATGGCCCACTGGAGTTTGAATCCCAGCTCTGGCAGCTTGAAAAAAACATGCTGTGGGGCCGGCAGGTAGCGTGGTGGTTAAGGATGCTGTACTAGCACATGGCTGACTGCAGTTCAAGTCCCGGACCTGGAGGCTTGTTTTCTCCCTCTCTATCTCTCTGTCCCTCTTTGGCCAAAATAAAAAAATACATAAATAAATAAAACTTAAAAAAAAATGCTAGGCACGTGTGTGCACAAGCCCAAAATCCTGATGAGAGGGTGGAATGGAGGAGAAGGGATCGTGTGCAACCGCGTTCTGTTGAGGATGCTTTTGTCCCCCACCCCCGATGAGCACATGCACCTCTGGTGATATAAAAAAGTGAACAAGGGGCCAGCAGGTGGCATGGTGGTTAGGGCCAGTGGACTCCCACGTGGTCGGCTTCAGTTCAAGTCCTAGACCTGGCGGCTGGCTTTCTCTCCCTCTGTCTTTCTCTACCTTTCTCTGGCCAAGTTAAAAAATAAGTAAGTAAATAAATAAAGTTAAATAAAGTAATTCTTAAAAAATAAAAAATACTGAACAAACAAAATCATCAAAAAGAAACAGGAGTCAGGCAGCGTGTGCCGTCTTGGCTGGTCCTTGAGCCCGGCTCCGTGTGCATCGACCCTCCTCGGGCTGTCGGCGTGTCCTGTGTCCTCTCTGAATGCGGGGGCGGACCTTAGGTAAGTTCTGCTTTGAAGAAGTTTTAAAAAATCCGTTTGTGTTCCGGAAGTGCCCATTTCTTATTTCGCATGCACATCCTAGTTCAGGGTAGGAAGGGTCAGGTAGGACTGACCTGGGTTTAAATCTGCCTTCCTAGAAGGTCACGAGCCGTGCGCCAGTCGGCCAGCCTCTCACACTTGGTTTTCTCATCAGGGAACTGGGGGGTGATCCCATGAGCCATCTAATGTGACGTGATGGTCAGTGAGAACACGAGAATAGCTGACGCTTACAGAGACGCCATGGTGAGCACTCCAAGGTCTCATTAATGTCCCCCACAACCACGGCAGTGCGGTCGTCCTCCTCAGCTTACAGGGCAGGAAGCCGTGACACGCAGAGGCTGGGTGTTGTGCCCATTGTCACACGCCTGTCTGACCTGAGATCCAGGCCCCAGGCACTAACATGTGGCAGAATCGGGACTTGAACCTGGCCACTATCTGCCACCAGAGAACATGCTTTTGCAAGGTCTAGGACACTCAAAGCACTAAGTAATACCGTCCCTTTTTCAAATAGTTCGTATTTTAAGGGGCATGGTGGCTCCTGAGACCCCCCACATCATCTGCAGTCTTTTTTTTAATCAGACCTATTGGGACCAGTAGTTGGCATAATGGCTATGTCACCAGACTCCCATGTAGTCGACTGTAGTTCGAGTCCCAGACCCGGCGGCTTAAACTCAAACCAGGCACGTGTGAGCGTGCGTACCCAAGATCCTGAGAGGAGAAAGGAGGAGAAGGGATTGAGGCGTGGCCATCCCCCCCCGGGGGTGATTTCTCACTGTCTTTCGGGTGAGCGCATGTGCCCTATAGCAAAAACCTCTCAAAAAAAAAAAAGAGAGAGAGAGAGAGAGCGAGAGGAGTCTTAACCTGCTCACCTCTGAGCCGCTTCAGTCCTGACCATGCTGCCTGCTGCGCTCCACATCCTGGTCCGACTCGACCTGGACAGCTGTTGGAACTGGGCCACTGTCCCTGCCCATCAGTGGCCTCTGCATCCTTAGCTGGACCAAGAGCCCGCCCAGAGGGCCCAGTGGGGAGGGGCTGGTTCTCATTGCCGTACTGCATGGCTGACTCCTAGTCCCGACTCCTCGGCCGTGGCCATCCCCCCCCGGGGGTGATTTCTCACTGTCTTTCTGGTGAGCGCATGTGCCCTATAGCAAAAACCTCTCAAAAAAAAAAAAGAGAGAGAGAGAGAGAGCGAGAGGAGTCTTAACCTGCTCACCTCTGAGCCGCTTCAGTCCTGACCATGCTGCCTGCTGCGCTCCACATCCTGGTCCGACTCGACCTGGACAGCTGTTGGAACTGGGCCACTGTCCCTGCCCATCAGTGGCCTCTGCATCCTTAGCTGGACCAAGAGCCCGCCCAGAGGGCCCAGTGGGGAGGGGCTGGTTCTCATTGCCGTACTGCATGGCTGACTCCTAGTCCCGACTCCTCAGAACCCTGTAACAACCCTCAGTAACTGTCCAAGGCTGAAATTCGGAGCACTCTCCTCTGCCGACAGTCTCGGGGGTCACTCCCACCAACGACTGACCTTGTTTTGATTCGGGAAGTGCCCCAGACTCAGCTCCTGCCCCTGTGAGGCCTCCTCCATGGCTAGCCAAACCCCGCAGCTCCAAATGCAGCCTTCTTGACTTGGGGTTGATTGCAAGTCTCCAGGCATCTGGGGCCTCCAGTGGGCTTGAGGACACCAACGCTGCAGGCGAGGCTCTTCCCAGCCCCTACCACCACTGCCTTTCTGGCCGAAAGACGGCTGTCACCTGCTCTCCTCTGTTCACATCCTCCCACCGGGCCATGCAGCCCACCAGCCAGACTCCTGCCATACCTAATTTAAGTCCCATGTCTTCCCTGGTCCCTTCTCCCCCAACACCAGCCTATAGCAAATCATCTCCTCCATTCTGGTCCTGTGCCTTATACATGCCCCACACCAGGGAAGAAAGCACTTGCTCCTCGAGACACTTGACTGCCACCTGCTGGAGTCGCCCCGTACTGGCTCCACCGCTCTGCCGCTCACCAGCTTACGGACCCCACCCCGCACCCTGCATGCCCTGCCGGCCCAATGGTACGCATGCCGCAGCTTGCTGTACTGATCATGCTGTCACATGTGTTTTTAAGCACTGGCTCTTTAACCAGATTGAGAGCATCTTGATTTCTCCATGTCCCCATTGCCCTCGCTTCTCTAGAGGCTGGAAAAATGCTCAGAGTATCTGGTCTCACTTGGTGAAGTGAGTCTGTTGCAAACAAGGTGACTAAACTCCCCACAAAGTGGGGAGTCAGAGTGACCATTGGAGGGCCCAGGGGGACTTGCAGAGGGGACAGGGACTGAAAGGCCATGCCATCTGCACAGACTAGCTCACCACTCAGGCCCTCAGCAAACGTGAAGGCAGGCACCATCTCCCCGGGCTCTCAAGCAGGGGGAGGAAAGCCCCTTCGGAGCTTGTGCTGTGCTCAGGGCCAGCTTCTGTAGGCTGTGGGGATGCAGAGGTGGCACCCAGGGGCTATGAGAAGGGGATCTGTAAGCCTTCAGCTCCTCCACAGCGTAAGCAGGAGTTGGTGCTTTCCCGAGCAATACCGGTCACTAAGCCACACCATCGAAAGCTGCGACCTGAGTGACATCCGGGGCCTTCACAAGGTCTTACCACAGCCCCATCTAGCTGTCACAATGGGTGTGACAGTGACAGTGACAGTGAAGGGCAAGAGGGACAGCAGGCTTTCACTAGGGCCCCTTTTTTCTTTTTTAAATTTTCTAGAGGGAGTTTATGCTTGCTGGAGAAAGAAAGAAAAAGTAAGAAAGCACCTCTCCCCATGGGGGCTGGCCACACTGCAATCCCTTCTCCTCTGTTTCTCCTTTCAGGGCTGTGGGCACATATACACATGCACCGGGCATGCTTTTCTTTCTTTTCTCTTCTTTTCTTCCCTCCCTTCCCCTCTCCTCCCCTCCCCTCCCCT
>NW_006159538.1:5081438-5132284 GCF_000334495.1 Tupaia belangeri chinensis | reverse complement strand
AATCGCAAATCACCCCCAGGGGGGTTGGCCACACCACAATCCCTTCTCCTCCATTCTCCTCTCAGGATCTTAGACATACACGCACACGTGCCCGGGGTGAGTTTAAACCACTGGGTCTGGGACTCAAACCGTGGTCTACTATATGGGAGTCCAGTGATATAGCCATTATGCCAACTGCTAGTCCCTGGCATGCTTTTCTAACTGCCGGGTCGAAGACTTGAACTGTACAGTTGGCCATGTAGGATCCAGCCATTAACTACCATGCTACCAGTTGGCCCAGAGGATCCCAATTTCTAAGGGGGAAGCTTTGCTCTGTTTCTTAGAAAGCCTGTCTCTCAGAGCCGCTCAGCACAGCATTACTCAAATCCTATAGAGAGAACTTCTGACATACTTCTGCTGGCTCAGATCTGTGCTGAACTAACCGATACACTTCTTGATCTTACACAATGGGACTGAGTTTTTCCTCTTTGCCCTGACTGACAGGAAGCTCAGAGAAAACTGATTTGCTCAGTTCTTGTCGTTTTCCTGGCCAGAATGCCTTCTTGTAATTTCCCCTCATTCCTTGTTCAGAAATACTCACTTTTCGTATTTGTTTTGTTTTGGTCTTGACCTTTAACTCCTGAAGTGGTATTCTGGAGGCAGAACTGGCTGCCATGTGGGAAACCAGACACACCGGGCTCGATCCCTTCTTGCCATCTGTGCCACTGCGAGCAAGGAAGCTCAGCTCCTCCGTGTTTGGGTCCTCACCTGGACAGCTGGGCTGCCGGTCACAGTGAGTGGACGGGGCCCTATGAAGATGGCACTGTCCAGTGTAAACACCACCGCTGGCCCTCTCTCGGATCCTTCTTCCCGCCTCTGTCGGTCAGCAGGAGATGAGGTCCACGGCAGTGGCAGCAGGTGGCCAGCCATCCCGGTTCGTCTGGGACCGAGGGGTGTCCTGAGCTGCAGGACTTTCCACACTGACCAGGAAGATGGGCAAGCAGACAGCATGGCCACCCCGCAAAAACCTCCCCGTCTAAGTGGTGCCACACTCCTCTCTCGTTTCTTGTAGCCTTCTGGGCTGGAGCCCAAGTGAGGGAGAGGAGGACGCTGGGTCTGATTGGGGTCCCGCATGTGCCGGCCTTCCTGCAGTGGGCGTGGCTTGCTGGAGGGCGGAGCTCTGCCTTGCCCTGCTCTGCTCGGAGGAACAGCCTGGCCTTCCTTTGCTGCTTCCTTTTAGTTGACGACCTCGCCTTGTAGGCCGAGCCCCTCTCTGCAGGGGCAACTGGACCGTGACTCCCCTGCTGGCACCCCAGCCCCTTTATGGGAGGAGGGCCTGCGATTCCCTTTGCAGCATGGGGCCGAGGTGGCAGGCAGGGCGCCCTCGCGTTTCCCCAGCAGACCGCGCACGAGTCCCGAGCCGACTCCTGGCCACCCGGCAGGCCTCCCTGCTACCTTGGGACTCTCCAGCTCCAGAGGGGGCACACATTTGGTGCTGGCCCCAGGACCACTGGCCGGTCTCTCCCAAGAGCCACCTGGATGGCTGCAGCAGGACAGGCCTAAGTCGGTCCTCAGCAAGGAACCCTCTGACAGGTACCTGGGGGTTCTCGGAGCCCCTCCCTTGCCTCAAATCCCTTCTGGAAGTAGTTAGCACAGAAAGTGGGTTTTTCTTTCTTTCTTGTTGTATTTCTTGTTCTTACATCCAAGAATATCTTAGAAAAGAAGATGTTCGGAAAGAAAACAGTTTCCAAAAACCCATGTCGAGTGTCACAGCCGGTCAGCTTCCTTGCCGCGGCTAAGCTTTTAAGCCTTCAGCTTTCTGCTTTGCGAAAGGTAGTGCTTTTGTTATTATTTGTATAAAGTAAATTTTTGTACAAACTGGCCAAAACCAGAGATTTCATATGGACTTTGGTGCTCAGAACTTAGTAGGACCTCCACGTACGTTCAGGGGAGTGCGGCGAGGAGAGAGGGCATGGCCTTGTTCGTCGTGTGTTCGGGGAGTGTGACCTGCAGGGAGGCAGGGATGGGTCCTGGGAGCCTGTCAAGGAGGCGTGGCTGCTGGGGCTGGAGGCTGTGGGGGAGGCAGGGTGGGAGGGGGCTGGGGCAGAGGGTGCCACACCTGCCCAAGATGAGGGTCCAGGAGGGGCAGGGTGCCCCTGGGCATTTCAGTATGTCAGGCTGCTGGTGAGGAGGGCTGGGATGGAGACTAGGCAAGGCCTGGTGTTTCCTGCTGGAGAGTTTTGACTTTTGCCTAAAAGGTTTGGGGCAAAGCCGTGAAGCTGTTGACATGTTCTAAGCAAGGGAGTGTCCTGTTTTTGGGAGGGAGGGGCCGGAGAGCACAGCTGCCTGGACACAGTGACAGGGAGAAGGGGGAACGGCTGGGCCTATCCCCCAGAAGGCTGTGTGGGGGCTTGGGGTGTGGGAAGGAGAGAGAAAGGAAGCCCAGGGTGGATTCTGGGTTGCTAATTTCAGGGCTGGGAGGAGCGCGTGTGACTGGACGAGGAATCAGATTTAGACAGAATTACGTATATTAAAACCCGGGGATTTTGCATCCGTCTGCAGCCTCTTTTCCAATGGAGGCTCAGGGGCTAGAAGGCCAAAACCTTTGGTCACATTATTTGCATGTGCCCAGACTGGGGTTAGCAGAGGCAGATGGGGAGGCAGACCACAGAGAGGGATTCCGGAAAGGACAGACACAGTTCTGTTCCCAGATGTCCACCTGAACCTTCACAATGATCAGGACACGGGCACCTGCCCACAGACGGCGCGAATGAGCCTGTGCAATGGGAGACGCCAGAGCTTTTGCATCAGGAATCATTGCTCCACGTCCAAGAATCTATTTTTTAAGAACATTTTGCCAGAGGACTCATGCACTCTCCAGAGAGAGACAGAGACAGGGAAAGTGAGAAAGCACCTCCCATGGGGTGTGGTCATGCCAGGATTCCTTTTCTTCCAGCTCTCCATCCTCTCGGGACTTTGGGCAGGCACGCAATGCCTGGTGTGTTTTTCAAGCTGCCAGGCCCAGGACTCAAACCGCACAGTTGGCTATGTGGGATCCAGCCACCTTAGCCACCAGGCCCTGGGCTGGCCCAAGGATCCGTTTTTAATAACTTTGAAGACGCTCTTTTCAGAGCAGGCATTTCCTGCCCCATTGCCTTCATTCGGCTTCACTTTCGCAGGAGCGCTGTGGGGTGGCTGGTGGGTAGGGGTGGTGAGTGCAGCGAGGGCGTAGCCATGATGGATTGAAACGGGGCATGGAGCCGGTGCCGTGTTCCTCCCCGTGATCAGAGTCACCAGCCAGCTCCACCAGCCCCCTTAGCTAACAGGAGATTTAAAATATGTTTGCCCCAGAATGACTTGTCTGGGTTTTCTTTTCCTGTGGTCCCCATTGTAGGTTGTTGGAAGAAGCTGACCACCTGAAAGGAAGTTCCTAAACATGAAAATTGCTTTGAGGTGACCGACAAGCCCAGCGGCCCCTTGCCCCTCCCAAGCTGGATCTGGGCTTTAAGAACTGTAACTTCAGGTAATAAATCCCCCTACCCCAAGTCCCTGACGGCTGTTGATCTGTCACGTGGCCCGGCCCAAGGGGGCCAGGTCTCTATAAGTCACCAGATCTGGAGGGCAGGGCTCTGTACTCCTTCATGGCCCCACTTCTCTGAATGTTAATAATGATTATAACGACTACAGCAGTCACTCAGCAGGGTCGCGTTGTGCTTAAAGAATTATTAAATAATTCCTGAAGGATAAATCCAAGAGAGTAGCTGGGAAATTTCTGAGAATAAACAGGTAAGAGGAAAAGATTTAGACTACTGGATATTAAACTGTCTTCACAGGCCACAATCATGACCACGGTGTGGTGCTAGCATGGAAACGAGTAGATCAGAGGAACAGAGGAAAAAGTCCAGAAATAAATAGACCTGAACTTGGCATTTCAGATGGTCGGTAACAGGATGAACAGGTTAGGAAATGATGCTGGGAAACTGTCTTTCTATTAGAAATAGGAAAACCCTAACCTGAGCGAGTGTACCAAAATCACTTCCAAATGGATTAAAATACTAAATGAAAACCAAAAAAGAAATGATAAAAGTATCAGTAAAAAAGTATATTAGGGGGAACCAGCAGTTAGCGTAATGGCTATGTTGCTGGACTCCTACGTAGTCGACCGCGGTTCGCGTCCCGGACCTGGTGGCTTAAACTCACGCTGGGCGCAAGGGTTGCCTGGGTTCGTATTACACAACGCCTTCGGGCAAGCTTCACTGAGAAGTAGTATTTAAGGGGAAATAGAAGAAAAAAGGAAGAAATGGTTGAATTCTGCTCTTCGGAGGTGGGACTGACAGGATCTGTAGACAGATCAGATGCAGGTCGTGAAAGAAGGGAGTGGGTGGCAGGTGATGTGGTGGTGAAGGCCCTGGATCCCCACCTGGACAACCACAGATCTAGGCTCGGACCTGGTGACTTGAAAATCATGCTGGGCACGAGTGTGTGCATGCCCAAAATCCTGAGAGGAGAATGGAGAAGAGATTGTGGTGTGGCCATCCCTGCTGGGGGGGGGGGTCTCACTTTCCCTCTCTCTGTCTGTGTCTCTCTTGGGTGAGCGCACATATCCTATGGCAAAACCTAAGAAAAAGAACAGAAAAGAAAGGGAGTTAGGGTGACTTCTGGGTTTGGGGACTGAATAACTGGGATTGAAGGATTTCTTACTGACATGAGAATCACCGACATAGGAAAGACTAGGAAAGCCTTGGCGTGAGGGGAATCGGGCTCATGGGTGTTGCCATCTGGGTCTCTTCCTGTTCACGTGGAGAAGTCAGGGGAGCAGCTGGTTACGTGACTCTGGAGTGTGGGTGACCTCTAGCTGGAGATACGCCTCTGAGTGCTATCATGTCGTTGGTCGTATTTGAAGCTCTTGGCGAGTCAGTGTAGAGACAAAGGAGGTCTCGCCATGTTCCTAGGACCCTCATTTAGAGGTGAGGGAGTTGAGTGACAGAGACCAAGGGAGAGTGACCATGACACAGATGGAGGACTGTGAGAAAGGGGCACGTGAAAGCCAAGAGGATGAGGAGAGAGTGATCCCCTCTGCTGGGCGCTGCTGATGGATCAAGAAGGGAAGGAATGAAGAACTGGCCATTGGACCCGACAGTGGGGAAGTCACTGATGAACCCAAAGGCTGTTGGACTGGAGTGAAGGACAGAAACCTGATGTGCATTGGGTTACAGAGGACAAGAGGAGAAGGACGGGAGACAGAGACACAGGACAATAGCTAGAGGAAGAGGACGGGAGACAGAGACACAGGACAAGAGCTAGAGGAGGAAGAGGACGGGAGACAGAGACACAGGACAATAGCTAGAGGAGGAAGAGGACAGGAGACAGAGACACAGGACAATAGCTAGAGGAAGAGGACGGGAGACAGAGACACAGGACAATAGTTAGAGGAGGAGAAGAACGGGAGACAGAGACACAGGACAATAGCTAGAGGAGGAAGAGGACAGGAGACAGAGACACAGGACAATAGCTAGAGGAAGAGGACGGGAGACAGAGACACAGGACAATAGCTAGAGGAGGAAGAGGACAGGAGACAGAGACACAGGACAATAGCTAGAGGAAGAGGACGAGAGACAGAGACATAGGACAATAGCTAGAGGAGGAGAAGAACGGGAGACAGAGACACAGGACAATAGCTAGAGGAGGAGAAGAACGGGAGACAGAGACACAGGACAATAGCTAGAGGAGGAGAAGAACGGGAGACAGAGACACAGGACAATAGCTAGAGGAGGAGAAGAACGGGAGACAGAGACACAGGACAATAGCTAGAGGAGGAGAAGAACGGGAGACAGAGACACAGGACAATAGCTAGAGGAGGAGAAGAACGGGAGACAGAGACACAGGACAATAGCTAGAGGAGGAGAAGAACGGGAGACAGAGACACAGGACAATAGCTAGAGGAGGAGAAGAACGGGAGACAGAGACACAGGACAATAGCTAGAGGAGGAGAAGAACGGGAGACAGAGACACAGGACAATAGCTAGAGGAGGAGAAGAACGGGAGACAGAGACACAGGACAATAGCTAGAGGAGGAGAAGAACGGGAGACAGAGACACAGGACAATAGCTAGAGGAGGAGAAGAACGGGAGACAGAGACACAGGACAATAGCTAGAGGAGGAGAAGGACGGGAGACAGACACAGGACAATAGCTAGAGGAGGGCAGTCTTCAAAAAAGCTCTTTCATTATTTTTTTTCCCAAATAGGAATTACGGAACTCTTATTTTTATTAAAATGGGAGTGATCCGGTAGTGTGGGGAAAGTGGAAGATGCAGGATTGGGTTGGGGTAGGAGGGGTCTGGAATGATGACGGTCTTGAATAAATGAGAGAGTCGGGGTCCAGCACGAGTTGGGGGGTGGGCTTCCTAAGCAGGAGCGTCTAGGTAGGCTGGTGGATGTGGGTGCTGGCTCTTTTTCAGCTGAGGAAGAAGAAAACTTGTCAGTCGAGAGGGAGGACTGGGGAGACATTGGAAGCTTGAGGAGAAAGGGGAAAGCGTGAAGTCCATGATGGCAGATTGGGGGGGTGGGCGGTGGCAAAGGAGTGAAGGCCGATAGGCAGCACCACGGGCCTCTGAGGGTATGTTTTCTCCACCATGTTGGAGTACACAGGTAGACATGGGGTGGGAGGCCTTCATGGCGGAAGAACAGGACATGAGCAGCTACAAGGGGATAGACAGGGAGATGCCTAGATACGTAGGAGCACATCGGCAGTCACATACGGGGAGCGAGGGTCCCCTCCAGCCCCTTCAGGCTGGCAGGAACTCTGGTCGGGAGGAGAATTACTGGAATTTTTCTGGAGCATGGTGTTGCAGGGTATTCCTCTTGGACCTGTCAGTCCCACCTTTAGAAATTGATTCTAAGAGATAAGATAGGGTTGCTGAAAAAGTTATAATGTGCTTTTTCTTCTTCTTCTTTCTTTCTTTTTAGGTTGTTGCCTTAGGGTACTTGTGCTCACCAGAGAAAGAGAGAGACAGAGACACTGAGAGGGAAAGTGAGAAATCACCCCCCAAGGGCTATGGGCCTGCCATAATCCCTTCTTCTGGGATCTTGGGCATATATGCACACACACCTGGTGTGAGTTTCCAGTCATTGGGTCCAGGACACAAGCTGTGGTCAGCCATGTGGGAGTCCAGTGACATAACCACTATACCCGCCTCTGACTCCCAGGTAGGACCTACCGCGATAGGGGTATTTGTCTATGCAGAAATGCACTGTGACTTTTCCAACAACTCAATAGCTACAATGCACAGAAATCGATGCACAGAGGTGTTCACTCCAGCAGTGCTTGTAACAGCCTATAGCCTAGTGGTTAAGGCAGCCGGATCCCACACGACTGACTGCCCAGTTCAAGTCCTGGCCCTAGCAACTTGAGAAACACACCTGGTGCATGTGCATGCATGCCCAAAGTCCTGAAAAGAGGGACAGATGGTGTGAACGTCTCCCACGAGAGGTGCTTTCTCACTTTCCTTCTCTCCCTCTTTCTCTCCAGTGAGCACACACACCTGTCCAGGAGAGGAGGGTGCCCTAACCCATGGGTATAATTGTGATAGTGGATGACAGTAACTGACAGTTACCCTCTTGTTCTGCAGATGAGGGCACTTGGGCCCAGAGGGTGGGAGTGACAGCTCTGACACATCACGGAGCTCAGCCCCTGATCACGGATAGTGCCCGGACCTTTTCAGCTGGCTTTGGAGTTGGAGTCCCTTGCCAGGTATTTCTTGGCCTCTTGTTGGGGGCCAGCTCTCTTCATGCTTTTGGAATACAAGGTCTCGATTTTTCGCACGTGTTCATGGGTTGACTTTGCAAGGGATCCTGGCACAAAAGGACAGGAGGGGAAGACGGGACAGGCTCACCCAGGCCGCAGATAAAGGGATGCCCAAACTGGACCTGCTATGATAGGGAGGATATTTTCTGCCTTCCTACAATTTTCACAAAGTACTAACGTGATAACAAGTATATCGTCTCTGTTTCTTTGATCATATGTTTATTGACTAGAAGAAAATAAGGCTGTCAGAGGACATCTGGGTCACTTGGTCCCCTCGGTGGGAACAGCACTGGACTGGAACTCCCAGAGCCCAGTGATACTGGTTTAATTCTCCCCACCTGGCACAGGGACCTAGGAGTAGCCAGGCAGCTTCTCTGGGCCTTTGTGTCTTCACCAGGAAAGCGAGTGGTGGGCCCGGCTCATCTACACAAACTCTTAACTGAGTCTGATGCTCGTCGGTCCTGCCTGCCGTGTGCCTGCTCTGGTCCACTGTGAGCCGGCCCCTCTTGATCTTCTGGAAGCACACATGGCAATAAATTCTACTCTGTGTTCCCTTGTAACAATTGCAGGGCGGCCAATGGCGGACCAGAGAATGGACATTTCATCCACAATCAGTGATTTCATGTCCCCGGGCCCCACCGACCTGCTCTCCAGCTCCCTTGGCCCCAGCGGCGTGGATTGCAACCGCAAACGGAAAGGCAGCTCCACCGACTACCAGTAAGGCCTTGGGGCTCGTCTCCCCGGGACAGGTGCGGTCAGTCCATGGGCTGGAACAGCGAGGGGCCACTGCTGTTCTCCCTGGAAAAAGGGACGGAAATAGAAGGTCTGATGCTAGCTGGCACACAATAGGTTTTGGGCTTTCTCTTCCCCTGAATTGCAAAGGGGAAGTCTCCAGCACCTCAGTATTCCACAGCAAGGGGAAAGAGCAGCCTTACAGCTGAGATCTGCCTTTCACCCCTTCTTCCTCGTCCTTGGCTCCTTTGAGCAAGAGGACGTAATCTATGAGTCTTATCTCAGGAGTTTGAAGAGAGCTTTGCTTGAGTGCCTGAGGAAGTGTCAGGTGCTTAAATAATGTGTGTGGAATGAATGAGTGGAGGGTGTCTCTGAAAATAGCGCAGGAACACCGATATTGTCCTTAAACATGATTTAAGTTAGTATGTGCCTGTCATATTAAATAGTATTTTTGTTTCTTTTTAGACTTGATGACTTTTCTTTTGAGTAAGTAAATTTTCACACTTAAGTCAACTCTTCTGTATCTGTACAGACACCTAGGCAAGAAGGCAGTGTAGACTGCTCGAGGCACGTTTGGTTTTGCTAAGGCTACTGCATAGAGTCTTACCCAAATGTCCATTTAAGAGGTTTTCTTTTGTTTAATGAGGGAAAATCTCCAAGGAGGTATCCCCCCACAGCAGATGTCCTTTCTGCTGAAGTTCACAGGTCGAATTTGGGGAGCACAATGGCTGGAGGTCAGATGCCCACTAGGAGATGCTATGATTAATATGTAAGTTATCCCAGACACTGAAGAGAGCCAATGCCCAGGGGATGGAGAGGGGTGTGAGGACTGCCAGGGTGTCCTTCCGTAGCATAACTCCCCACCAGAGAGACAAGGTGGTGTTTTCTGTGAGCCTTTGTCTCGGGCCAGCGCTGATGGAGCCACTGCCGTGTTCTGAGAACTCCGCTGTCTAAATCTGTGGTTTCCATTCTTGTCACTGTCCTTCAAGACCCTTCAAGTTTCCCTCATGGACTCCCATGTGCAAATCTCCTGTAACTTGTGGAGATGGGGTTGGTGAAACCAACCCACATCCCTTCCCCATGACCTTAACGTACTGAAGCCACATGTACCTGCCAGGGGAGCGTCTCTTCACCGGGAAGATCACTGTGGCCTCACTGTGCAGATGTAATTCGAGACAAGGAGAAGGGATCTGTTGTCCCATGAAGCCTCTGATTTCCTCTGAATTTAGGACTGTCTAGAAAAACTCTGCCTGTGAGGAAACCGAGGCCCCTAGTTGAGGACCCCTGTTCTGGAATGGCCGTGCCATAACCCAGTGCTCCCGGAAACAACTGCTCAGCCATTGAGACCACACTGTCTGAAGGGTACAGAAAGGACAGAGGAGAGCACCCCGGATGAGTCAGTGCCCTCCTGACCGATGTGTGGGCTGGAGAGGGGTGCGGACTGACCCCGAGGGGTTCGTAACTCTTCCCCCTGGGGATCTCAAACTGCTTTCTATGGAACCACAAGAAATTTGAATTTCTGGGGTCTGTGAGAGGCAGATCCCTGTGTGACCCCAGGATCCTCTGTGGTCCTCAGCTCCACAACAGCCCTCCAACCCAATTCTGCAGGCTCAGGAGTTTGCACCTAGCTGAGGAACAGAACAGTTGGTAGCAGAGCCCTGAAAAGCTGCCCGGGGCTCTGCTTGGTACATTCTTGTTGGTGCTTTAGCCCTGCCCTTATTACTTCGCCCTCCTTCCCACCAGAGAGATACACACATCTGTAGCTCAGATGCCTGGCGTAGTTTGCAAATGACGTAAGCTCATTTATCCAGAATAATGGTTGAAAGGCGTGTTATAGATCCCTGTACTCTGGTTAACTGAGTGTCTTCACGAATCCTAGATGTCCCAATTGTCAGTCAAAATATGGTAAAATACGTTTACCTGTGAACTCCGTTGAGAATATATATACCTATAGATACATATAGAAAACTTTTCTTGGATATCTGGAAAGTCAGTCCAGGTTTTATAGAAGGCTCAAGTAAACCTTATTTATTTTATTTTACTATAATACATCATTAATCCATACTCTGCCTGTTTGAGCTTCCCAGCTGGTTCTGGATAAATGAGACCCTCTGTGTGGTAATGAGAAGCTGTTCGGTGTCTCTTTATTGACACGCAGTCACGTTCTCTCTTGTTTTTCAGAGAAAACATGGACACAGACAGAGATGACCCTCACGGAAGGTACCATGCACCTGTCATTTGAACTCCAGCACCATCCTAGCCATTTCCCTTGCACAGTTATGCATTCTTTTACTTGTTCCCATTGGAAATAAGCAAGGAGGCTGTGAGCCCATGGGCACAACTGTCTCCCTCCAACCCCCAGCTCCCCCGTGTGACTGATAATCAAGAGCCCGTATGTGTCTGTGGAAAAGGGACAGGGACCAGGCAGGAAGAAAACAGACATGTAGTATGTTTTTATCATTTGCGTTTTCTTCTCCAGGTTAGAATATACGGAGCACCAAGGAAGGATCAAAAATGCAAGGTAAGCTTGGCCCCTCCTTCTGTCTCTAGACGGTCCTATTTCCGGTTGCTCTAATTAGAGGGCAGCTGAGTGTTTGGTTGCTGTCTGGTTAATGTCCTGTCAGACGCTGTCCCAACCTCAGGGAATGGGGAGGGCCTAGTGGGCCTGGGCTTAATGTGGCCCTCCGCAGCTCTGTCCAGGCTACACTGGCCTTCAGTCTTTGCTGTCTAAGCACATTTAACCTAAAGAGGACTTTGGAAGTAGCAGAAAATCAATCACAGCTAAAGTTATCCTCCTCGTCTTCAGATTACTCCTTCCTGACTCTTGGGCCCTCCAGAGGAGACATGGCTCTATGCTCTCATGTCTGGGCTGTGCCTTGCTTCTGAAAGGGACCTTTATCACAATGCAAATTGCAGTCGAAGGCCAGGCGTGAGGCTCACTGTGCTCCTTAGAATAGCTTCTCTAGGTCGGTCCCTCCTGTCTCTAGCCACACTTGCCAACTCTTGGGTTTTGGACTCTCCTGCCATTACTACCAGGACCATGTGAGGCTGTGTCATGACACAGAACCAGGGACTGAAGAAACTGGCTGGCTTGAGATGCTCGCTTCCCCTTTGCAGACTGACCTTTGCAGGAGGTCCCAAGGCTCCATGGCAATGTTTCCACTCTTGGGTGATAGAGGACAGTCGCAGCAGTAGGTGCAAACCAGTCAGCCATAGAGTGTGCCAGGGAAGTGTCATCCTGCCTCTACAGGCAGCCACTCCTGGGAAGGAAGAGTGTGACATTTTTCAGAGGAGGCTCCTGGGGGCAGATGCAGCATCTGCTATGTTGAGGTGGGGTCCTGGATGGACCAAGGATGGCAGCCATAGTTTCAGGATGCCTCCATCAGTGAACCCCTGGGTAGAAAAGAGTGACATCCTCCTTGGCCACGTGGAGGTGTCCTCATGGCCCTCTGGAGGCCCAGCATGGACCACAGCCCTCCGTGGCTCTCTTGGTGGCTTTGCTCTATGAAACCTCCACCTCTCCCTTTATTCTTCCACGTCCATCTCAAAATCCTATTCTACAGGGGCTGAGAGGGAAAGAAGTGGAAAGTCATTTTTTCTGAAAAACACATTTTTAATTTCTTTTCTCAATTCTAACGATAAGGCAAACACTAAAAAAAAAAAAAAAAAAAAAAAGAAAGAAAGAAAGAAAACTAATGCCGACCCGGCAATAATACCATATTTTTGGGTGACTTTCATAGAAAGGTCTGATTTGAAACATTCTGTCAGCTCTGAATTTGCCTTGTCAGATGAATACTGCAGTTACAACTCTGTTTGTTTTCTGTCATCACTGATGGTTGGTTACATCTTATAGGAAATCATTTTTCATATTGTTGTTCAGGGAAGCTCACAGTCAGATTGAAAAGAGGCGTCGGGATAAGATGAACAGTTTTATTGATGAATTGGCTTCTTTGGTGCCAACATGTAACGCGATGTCCAGGAAATTAGATAAACTCACTGTGCTAAGGATGGCCGTTCAGCACATGAAAACGTTAAGAGGTGAGACCCTGAGCTCTTTTGTCCTTACATCTTTGTCTGCAAATGTCCTCACACTGCCTAGAATGTTCCCAAGTCCCCAAACAAATGTGAATTACTTGCAAATATGCAGCCTGGAGTCACAAGCCCGCACTCCTCAGCACAGACATGATGCCTGGAGAAGTGGTCATGGGCTGGTCTGGGTATTGAGCTGCAGTTTTGCAGACATACATCTCCAGAGCCTAAAAGCTGTGTGCCTTGCACGTCTCTGTGTGAGCACGCCACCGGGCCACATGCAGGTCCGAGAGGACACCTTCAGTGCTCCATCTCGCATATGCGCGCACCTGGACCCTGCCCTGACAGTGATAAAAATCAGAAATGGAGGTGCACACAGTGCCACGGAAAAGTCAGTTTGGGTTTTTCAGAGAAAAATCCAGCATGGTGTCTTTGAGGAGTGAGTCACTGGGTGATGGTTCTTGCTGCGTTTTATCGTCAGGAATGAGCACTGGTGATATTTTCATCTTCCTGGAATTTTCCTGAGCCAGATCAACTCTTTGTGAGGGAGGCAGTGTTTTCCTTCTTTTCTGAGGGTGGGAAGGGTGAGAACACAGAGGCAGAAAAGGGGAAGTGACTTATCCAAACCACAGGAGAAATCTGAAATATATCAGGCCTTTTAGTGAATGTGGTTCCTGGAATTTTCCATAGCTCGCCTGGGGTTTTGGGAGGCAACTGGAAAGTGGGTGCTCCGTCAGATCTCTAACCTGTGTGGTGAAAGAATGGCATCTTTCTGTTGGCACAAAGTCACCAGAAATGAGAAGTAGCTGGTTTTGTCTGACCTGCGATGATTATTCAGATATACACATGTCAATCCTGGGCTTGGAGAATGGCATTAAAAATTCATATGAATGAAATGATGTGAGCTAAATTGTTGTACATGAACTTCCATTAACTCGAGGCGGGGGGTGGCAAATCTCAAGCTGTAATAAGAAGCCAGGGCTGTGGATCCACAACACGTGCCCGTTTGTCTCCTCCTCTCGGCACCTGGAATCACCATCGACTTTTTATTTGATTCTTCATGGTTCTGCTCACTCTCCTGCAGACTCCAAGTCATTGACTGCCGGCATTTTCTCTGTTAAGCTTTTGTTCTGCTGGAAAATGCCAGATTGACAGCCTTTTAAACAGAAGTCTTGTCCGCTTTCAGCCCTGAACGCTAGAGCTGCATGTACCGATGGAATGCATTTCTCCGGGTTGCGGGGCTAGGTTAACTGACCCCCTGATGAAGAGGAACTTGGACTGAATGCCTTCTCCAGGGCATTTACTCAGGGCCTGGCAGACTGGATGGATTCCCAAGAACCTTTCGAGTGGTAATTGGAGAGACTGCTAGAACCCATTTCATATAAATCTCAGGAGGCAGGAACCTTCCCAGGGGCGCTAACAGGTTGCTTCTAGAGCTTTCTTCTCTCTTAAAAGCAGAGTTTTAACTTGCTTCTATTATCTCTTCAGTTTTTCCCTTTAATGAGAAAAAGTCAGTGTGCTCAGTCTCCTGTGGGCAACAGTGTTCTCTTTTCTGTTGAATTCTCTTTGGTTCAGGATTCTACCCAAAGCCAGATCTAGCCCTGTCTCAGTTAAGGGAAAAGCAGAGGAAAGTGAAATTCTAGATAGCAGGGACCAGGCCACATCCAGAAGGTTAAAGGCAGTGAATTCGAACAAGACCTTATCAGAGTGTGAAGTGTATCAACCCTCTCATTTTCCCCCTAAGGTGCCACCAATCCATACACGGAAGCGAACTACAAACCAACTTTTCTGTCGGATGATGAACTGAAACACCTCATTCTCAGGGTATGTTGCAATTACGGATTTTTTTTTTAACACACTTAAAAAAAAATAAATCTTAGAGTAAGTAGCAACATGTGGGAATTTGACGTCTCAGTCTCAACACTGGACTTCTTTAGGCCCATTTCCTCTCGGCTCTCCACCTCTAGTCACTGTTTACACAAGATTTGTATTCCTTCCACAGACCCTTTCTCCTCCTCTACCAATCTTGCTTAGGCAAAAACGGAAGGTCTCTGCTACATGGTTTTAAACCAGAAGAGGCAGGGTTTTGTTATGAATAAGACGGTATTAAGAATCACATTTCTGCAGGAAGACTTTATAAAGACTCTGCACAGGATTTTAAGGTGTGCTACTAGGCAGAGTGAGATTGGCTTGGAAAATGAAGAGAAAAACTGGATTCAGAATCACGTCCTCTTGGGCTGGCTCCACGTGCTGGTGGTTGAGGGGGCTAGATCCCACATGGCTAATTGTGTGGTTTGAATCCCAGCCGCAGCAGTTTGAAAAGCACACCAGGCGCATGTGCGGGGGTGCCCCAAGCCCTGACAAGTCAGAGAAATGGAGGAGGAAGGTTTGCAGAACAACTGCCCCTCCTTAGGGAGTGCTCTCTCCTCTCCTCTGTCTGTCTCTGATGAACACATGCACCCTCTGGTAAAATTAAAAGAAAGAAAGAAGAAAGGAAGGGAGAGAGAGAAAGAAACATGTTCTCTTGCAAAGTGTAAGCAGAAAAACCTTATGAAAGGAACTGTCCCTGCCCTGCCTCCCACACAGCCAGGCTGGCCTTCTCTGGCAGGCCTTCTGTAGAATGCACTTGTCCTTGAGTAGAAGTTGGCAGTGTCCTTGGAGAGGAGCTGACTCCCCGGGATGTCTTCCTTGTTAATACCCATCTTTAAGATGTCCTGGTGTCAGGCTGTGAGTCTGCCCATCAGTTCGTTCCCGTGTTCTCCCTCCATCTCTTCCTGACATGCTGCATCAAACTGGAAAATCTTCAGCTGCAGTGAACAGAAAACCTGATGATAGATAGGATATTTTTTTTTTTCCTTTGGTATAACTGGCCCAGCGTGGGTTGTGTGGGGTGGCTGTGGGGGTTCACTGAGATCAGCAAGAACCAGGCCTTTGTGCCTTCTCACAGTTGTGCGAGGCTAGCACACTCTCTTGTTCCCTTGGTGTAGCTAGATGGGTGTGCCAGGCCCACATAGCCAGACCACTGGAAGAAGTGGGTAGGGGAGGCTACAGGCTGGCTGGCCTTTTGATCAGGGCAGGATACGCCTTTGTGGAAGCCCAGAGGTGAACTTTAGCTTATCCAGAGCTGTGTCCCTGGTCACCTTTAGCTGCAGAGCAGGATTTACAAACAAGGATTCAGGGTTTCCAGTCTCCATAGTGGAGACAAGGCAGAGGGAAGGGGGTTGGAACGGAGCTGGGAATCCTGTGTTCAGAGCCCCGTCCACCTGCTGCGTCTACCTCCCATGACCTTCCATGGTGCTTCCGCTGCAGTGTGCTCTGCCTGGGCCAGGTGGGCTGGTTTCTCCCTCACCATGGAAACAAACCATCCTGGTGGTGCCACAGAGGCTGTCTGGTGCTGCCCTCCGGTTCTTTCATACATGAATATTGTTAGGTCAGGGTTTTTTTGTGTTTGCTTTAAGTACAGTTTGTAGTTTTGAACTTAAGGTTGGACTTCTCTTCTCTGTCAAATGTGTTAGATGATTCCAAGGTCCTTGTCATCAGTAGCCCTTTGGATCGTGTGTGACTTACAGCTCCGCTAGGCATGCCTCTCTACCTTTCGTTCTCCTTTATCCACACATTCAGTACGTAGTTCTGAATATTTAGGGAGGCGCCACACTGTTCCAGGAACTATCTAGCTCATCTTAAGGTGGGGCCCGGGCCTCTCGGTAACTGAGCGGTGTTCCTTTGAACAGTTATTCAGACACCCACCCCTCAGAGGGGACTCGCTGAAGCTGAAATATAAATTCTGCCTGCAGCATCTCTGGAGCTGCTTCAGGTTAGCGGCACGGGCATGCAGCCCATGCAGACACAGAGGTCTCCGTGCTTGGTTCAACACGCAGCTGTCGGTATCCTCAGAATCTTCTGTTTTGATCAGAGGGCCCTGCCTTTTCATCTTGTACTGGGCCCCCAAAACTACTAGCTGGTCCTGTTATCATACTAGTAATTTTATTTTATTTTTTTAAGAGAGATTTTTGCTATAGGATGTGTGGGCTTGCCAGAGAGACAGAGTCAGAAAGCAAGCCACACCACAATCCCTTCTCCATTCTCCTCTCAGCATTTTGGCATGCACACACCTGCGCCCGACATGAGTTTCAAGCCGTCGAGCCCAGGACTCCAACAATGGTTGGCCATGTAGGAGTCCAGCGACAAAACCACTACACCATCTTTGGATCCCCAAATATCTCTAATAAACTGTGTATCGGGGCCAGTTCCTCTGACCCGTTTACAGCGTCTAGCTGTTCTACTTCCCCACGTTTCGAAAACTAGGCAGACCATGCAGGCCTTCGGTGCCGTTTGTTAACCGTCACCGTTTCTGCAAGAGCAAAGCTGCCCTGGGTGTCCTGGTGGGGCACCCAGGGCTCTCATGGCCTCCGCTCTGCCGTTGTCCACTCAGGCTCAGCTTCTTCCTCTGGTGGTTTATTTGCCAGCTGCAGTGGCTTGGAAGGCTTGCCCCCCTCTACCCCACCATGGACTACATTCATTGGCCTTTGGGACCTACTCGTGTTCTCCGGGGTGTGTTGAATCCACGTTGTTTGCGTTGTTGGTTCAGGCCCAGCCCTCCCCGACCCAGCATTCCCTCCAGGGTGTCACCGTCACCTTCTTCCCAGCACCTTCCGTGCCACACCACATCAATGAAAGGCTCAGATGCTGCTCTTGTGAGGTATGACTGTCTGCAAGGCAAATGAAGTTATTAATACCCCATTTTTTGACAGAATGAGGCTTCCAGCAGATGGTGCTTGGAAAGCTACTTCCCCCTCACTGTCATCCCTGGCCCCTGGGCCAGCTTAGGGACCTAACTTAGAAAAGGACCCTCCCAGCTTCCTTCTGGCTGGGTAGCCTGCCAGGTCCCCACAGAAACAGTGGTTCCGTCCCCTGCCGCTCGTCTCTACCCCAGCACAAGTGCATGTACCATCCTTTCATTTCTGGCACAGGAATTCATTTCCTAGTTCTCTGAATTAAACTACATCCCAAAGGCTCTTTTGCAGAAAAGAGAACTTCATTTCTCTAGATCTCCTCAGAGAGCAGACTGAGGACTAGTGAGTAAAGAAAGAAATGGACCCACTGCGCATGAGAACCAGGGCAGCTAAGTCCTGAGAGCACTGTGCACAGAGCAGGGAGCTGAGTGACCATCTGCAAAGTTGTGGGTGGGATTCATGCACCCGTAGACCAAAGAGCCTCGGACACCACAGCTCCGGTATTTACCCGAGCCAGTCTGTCCACCCACCAAATGCCCTGTCTCTCTGCCTGTCTCTATTAGCACGTTAGATTTTTCCCTGTATTTAAACTGAAGAAGGGGTAAGAAGAACCTAAGGGACAATTTTGCTTTGGTTTCCTTGTCTCACTTAGAATACCAATAGCTGAGCCTCAGACTGAGGGAACACTTGAGAGCCCCAGCTTTCAGTGCTGGGCACATTAGACTCACAGCGGGGCGAATGTGGAGAGTGGTTTAGAGCACCCCCAGTGACCCAGCTCCATACCAGGCCAACAGCATAAAAATGCAAATAGAAACACCACCTCAAAAGTTGAGAGCGGTTATTCTATAGAGCTGCTGCAAGTGGAGAAGTGGAGGGGTTCATGTGGAGGGCAGATGGTGGCGAGATAGCGGAGAAGGGGCTTGAGAGTCCTGACAGTCTCCAACTCTGTGATTCTCCGTAGAGCTGAGTTGTTACCATGAGGGCAATGAAACATGATTTCTCTGTTTTCAAGACTTCATTATACAATTAAAAAAAAATTGTTAAGCTGAGTTCTGCTTTGAAATAGAATTTGCTTTCATTGGGTTTTTCTCCATAATTGTTAAGTGATGTATGTGTATATGTAACACGCACACACACACACACACACACACACACATGCACACACATACACACGCCTGCCTTGGAGAGAATGTTATTTTCCTAAAGTATTTAAGCATCCTATTCTCCAGATACTAGTGAGGCTGTCCGTGAGCGTTCCTGTGATTTGGATACTTAGAAAGCACATCCTTGATTTGCTAGCAGAGTGATTACAAATCGTGTTTCCTGCAGCGTGATACATTGATTATCCATTTCTCCTGATTAGGCAGCAGATGGATTTTTGTTTGTCGTAGGATGTGACCGAGGGAAGATACTCTTTGTCTCAGAGTCTGTCTTCAAGATCCTCAACTACAGCCAGGTACAATTCATACTCCTATCTGTGGTGGGCAGCCGCACAGCCGTCAGAAATTTTCGCCCATTTTTTAGAGTAATTATAGTGTGCAAGTCACATGTGAAATCCTTCTTCCAGAAAAATTTCTCTATTACTTTTTTAATGGAGAAATGAATTCAAACAGAAAAATCTCTTAATATGTTCCCTATTTCTCCCCTGGAAGGACTGACCCTGATCTGATCAACAGCTTTATGTTACAGCCTTCTTATGGCTGCCAAATAAACATCCGGGGGGGGGGGGGAAGAGCAGGAGGTAGAGGGGAAGAGGCTGATGAGGAAGAAAGGCAGGCAGAGAGTAAGAAACTTAGGAACCCCCCCATACCATGTTTGCAATGACGTGCCACTTTTGAGGGACTTCAGAAAGTTCACGGAAATGAATATTGTGAAGAAATGCACAGATTTAAACATTTTTTGCACCAAAATAAACTAATACTTTCATTCCATTTTCCCATGAACATTTTGAAGTCCCCTTGTATTAGGGCTATTGAACCTCAGTTTCTTCTAAAAATTTATTATGATAACCTATACCTTTAATTATTGTTTATAAAATCAAGTAAGAACCAAACTCTTCTTCTGTTATATCTCCATAGTTTTGATTTATTCATTTGTTTCCTCATTCACACACTGGGATTGCATGGAGGCTTGGTAGGCAGAATTGAAGAATCAAAATGATATTTTTACACACTAGAATTAACATCAATTTAATTTTTCCAAAGTGCTTTCTTCATTTCAGTCTCAGAGCAGAGTTTTGCAGGGAGTTTTTATGATCTCTGTCAACAGATGAGGTGGCTGAAGCATGCGATATGACATGACTTGCTTAGGCAAAGCTGCAGTCAGAACCCAGTCCCTATAGTCCTTGAGATCTCGTGAGGGAATCTGTCGGTATCAGAAATAAACAAGAGAGACCACGTACAGCTGAAGGAGTCTTGCTTCGCATGGACTGCTTGTATAGTTGAACCTTCTTTCCCCTCACGTGATCAGAGCAGACCTCCTGATGCCTCTTTAATGGGGTCTATATTATAAGTAAAGTATTTGAATTTGAATACATGCACAGGTTTACATATGAAATGTCCGAGATGCTCATCCTTAGAAATACAAAACCAAGGCCAAGACATACAGACCGTGAACACTTGTTGTGCGGTTTATATTCCACGTGTATTTGATTCGTCCTCTTCAACATTTCCTCCCCACAGAATGATCTGATTGGTCAGAGTTTGTTTGACTACCTGCATCCTAAAGATATCGCCAAAGTCAAGGAGCAACTCTCTTCCTCCGACACTGCACCCCGGGAACGGCTTATAGATGCAAAAAGTGAGTACAGGAGAAGGCTCGGGATCCCCCCCGCAGCTCAGCCAGCTCACAGGCAGTGCCCAGAGTGATGGGCGAGAGAGCAGACTGCGGGCAATGTGCTCTCTGTTCCCACTGCTCTGCCCCGTTTCTGAGTTACAGGCCCTACCTTGGCTAGATGGAATTATATTTATTCTGGTAGGTTGTTTAGTTGTACATAAAGAAGAAAAATTTCCGTATCCAAATTTATCAGAAGCAAGGCAGAGCTTCTTTCACTTGATTTTTTTTTCTGCTTTTTAGTCATTTTTTTCCCCAGATTGTAGAAATTCCCATGCTTCTGAGTTCAAAGGGCTGAGTGGGGCTTGTTCTCCTAGAGCGAATCACCCCTGTTTATCTGAGTTGCACACATGTAGCCTCATAATATAAAAATAAGAAACTTCAAATATAAACATGTTTTTTTGACCCAAATGGTTCCTCATGTTGGCTTCCTCTCCTGGCTTCCGCCTTGCAGCAACAAAACTGCTGTTCACGTTGGCCCTCAGCTCCCGCTCCCACACCCACTCCTGGGCCTCCGCTGTGAGGCCCACTGCTCTCTTCTCCATTACTCCTGTGTCCTACCCAAGGCAGAGTCCTAGGCGCTTCCCACACCCAAGGCAGAGTCCTAGGCGCTGTGTCCTACCCAAGGCAGAGTCCTAGGCGCTGAAATACACATCCTGCCTCCACACTCACTAGCTGTGTGACCTTGAGCAAGTGACTTAACCTCTCTGTGTCTCCATTTCCTCATCTTGTATGGGGTTTTGTGAGGACTCAATATGTTAATATACATGGCACATGGGAAGTACAGTATTGGTGCTGTATGCACCTTGGCCCAGTGCCCTCATGGCCTGTTAGGTTATCAGGAAAGTCATGACGTGTTTTTCTATGCAAAAATGTGTCCTGAGTTTCCTGACGACCCAATAGTTTCCTGCTTCAAGGCTCTCTCTGTTAGTCCCTGGCGGGTAATCTCTTTCAAAACATCTTTTTTCAGTAAGACTCTTCATCTAAAAGTAAAATGCATTCCCTGGTACCTGTTGCCCTTTTGAGTCTGGCTGGGAACATTTTAGTGGCCCAAGGAGAAACTGTGAATGGTGTGTGGTCCTTGCCTTTGAGGCTCCTGCCATGCAGACAGGGAGACAGACTGCACCCTGCACAACAACAGGTGCAGCCATGGAAATAGTGCCGGGCGCAGAGAGTGAGCAGGATGATTAATTCTCATGTGGGCGTGAGGACAGACATCACCGAGTAGGTGACAACCGAGGTGGGTTTGAAAAGATGAATTAATGTTTACCAGGTGACAAAAGGAGGGGAGAGCAGAGGAAATGATTGTGGACAGGTGCAGGGGTGTGACCATGGGCCTGCTTGGTGCTGTTGAAGCAGAGCATGCAAGGAGGGTGATAGCTAGACCTTTTGGTCTATGAGGGAACAGGGACTCGGAGCCAAGAAGGGCAGGCCCAGATTAGTTCCTGGGTAGATCGCAGAGGTGACCTGTGAGAGGCAGGTTGGAGGGGAGGAGACGCAGAGCATCCTGTGTGCAGCCACTCCTCAGCAGATGGCTCTCGCCATGGCCGGCCTGGGTACTCTCCTCCAGTGTGACTTGTAGCTGCCTGCTCTGCATGGGCTTGTAGCCACCATTTGGTAAGGGGGCGTGTGCATGGACTCACCCAGGGAGTCATTCCACATGGTCGAAGCACCTCCTAAGACTGGAACTGGTTTGGTCTGGACCAGCTCAGTCCCACGGTAGCACAACTCAAACACCACAGACTTGAGCCATGGTAGCCACACTAAGAAAAGTAAAAAGAGATATAAAATTAATTTTAACAATATACTTTATCTGACCCAGCAAATCCAAAACCTTATTTCAACATTTAAAACTATTTTAAAATGTTGAAACTATTTAAAACTATTTTGGCATTCTCTTTTCTGTATGGACTAAGTCTTTGACATCTTGTATTTCACACTCACAGCACACGTCAGTTCTAAAAAGTCACCTTTCAGGTGCTCAGTGGCTGCACACAGCTGTGGCTCTGGCGTTGGATGGTACGATCTAGAATCTGTGTTAACGAGGCACCCCGGGAGTCCTGTCCTCCAGCCAGCTGCAGAACTCCAGGCTGCCCTACTTCCTGTCTTGCACCCGAGTATACCAGTCTCGCCCACCTCTCCAGTGTCAGCTCACTTCCTCCTGTGGGAAGCACAGGCTGTCCTTGCCACTCGTTTGGCACCAATGCCCACGTCACCCCGTGTTGCTCTCATCTCTTCTCAGGGCACTTCCAGGCCCCTTTCACAGCCATAAGCTCTGACAGGCAGGCACACCTGCTGTATTCCCTTTCACCCCCAGCAGCACCTAACACACCTGTCCAGTGGCACATTCCACTGACCTATAAATACTTCCAGACCGACGGCGTACTGTCCGTATGGCATCTTTTGAGACCTAAGCTGTGGAGAGGGCCAGTCCCCGAGCTTAGTGGTTAAGGAAGTCGGATCCCACATGGCTGAATCCCAGCACTGGCAGCTTGGGAAGCACACGTGGTGTGTGTGTGTAGGCGAGTGTGCCCCAATCTCAACAGGATGGAGAAATGGAGAAGGGATTGCAACATAACCACACACCACTAGGGCATGCTTTCTCCTCCTTTGTCTTGGTGACCACACATGCCTTCTAGCAATTACAAAAGTTTAAAAAACAAAACAAAACAGGGAAAAATGTTTCTCATGTCATGGTTATGAAACAGTGAGGCAGGAAAGAAAAGGTTTTGCTCAAGGTCACACTCCCCCTCCTGACAAACAGCACTACTCTCAGTTTATCACATTTTGTGTATTAATTTGCAGCTGGACTTCCAGTTAAAACAGATATAACCCCTGGGCCATCTCGATTATGTTCTGGAGCACGGCGTTCTTTCTTCTGTAGGATGAAGTGTAACAGGCCTTCGGTAAAGGTTGAAGACAAGGACTTCCCCTCCACCTGCTCAAAGAAAAAAGGTAACAGTTTAACAGTTCTTTAAAATCCTGTGGCAGAGCTAGCTGGTGTCATGGTGGTTAAGGTGGCTAGATCCTACATGGCTGAGTGCACAGTTTGAGACCCAGACCTGGTGGCTTGTGACACACGCTGGGTGTGTGTGCAGCATACCCAAGATCCCGACAGGAGAAATGGAGAAGGGACTGTGGCATACCCACCCCTCATAGGGGTGCTTTCTCACTTTCCCTTTTTCTGTCTCTCTCTGGTAAATGCATGTGTCCTCTAGCAAACTAAGAAAAAAGCCCATGGCAGGTGAGGCTTGCTTTCTGTAGGGCATTAGGTCTGTGACACTCGGCTGCCAAGGCACCAGGTCTCAGGACTGCAGCGATCCCCTGCAGTGTAGACAGTTTAGGAGGGTGGAGAGAGCCAGGAAGCCCGGATGTGAAAGAGATCTGTGAAGAGGCCTCTCCTCTGTTTAGTCTTTTTGTTTTACTGTGGTTGGAAAAGAATAGCCCCAGCCACAGTCCCCTGCTTGCCTCCTGACCACCCACCAGTCCACCAAAATTACTCTCGCTGAGATCACCAGTGACTTGCATGTTGCTAAATGCAATAGACATGCTCCATTTTCCTTCCTTCTTGAAGTATTTTCTTCCCTAGGATTCCATGAAATGATATTCTTCTAATCTCCCCCATCATCTGCCACACCAGGCTTTCTTCCTGGTCCCTCCTTCTGGCTCCTTCTCTATCTCAGGGTTTCTCTTCTGTCTACACTCAGTCTGTGGGTTAGCTTAAATGCCATTTATGTGCCAATAAATTCCAATGTGAATTTCCTGCCCAGACTTTCTTTTGAACTCCATATTCAGAAATTAACTGCCTACTAAATCTACCTGCTTGGATATCTCAAGGGCATCTCAAATGTGTCACATGTCAAAGTATCACCCGAGCCTCTCCTTCAGTGTAAAGGTGCTACCGTCCAGCCAACTGCTCATGCTAGAAGCCTGGGAGCAGCCTCACCCCATCTCATCCCTCCATCTGACTGCTGCTAAGTCCTGCCACAGTGAATCCCATCTGCAGACGTGACCTGAGATGCGTTTCTCTATCTCCACACGTCCACACTCACTCAGCCCCAGGCCCCCTCAGCTGCTGCACCAGCCTGGTCTAGCAGGCCCTGCAGCATGCTTTCCACCCCCATACCATGGCCAGAACAAGCTTTTCAAGCAAATCATTTAGGGGCCAGTGGGTGGTGTGGTGGTGAAGGCTATGGACTCCCACATGGCTGACCATGGTTTAAGTCCTGGACTTGGCAGCTTGAAAAATCACTCTGGGTGGAGCCAGCAGATGGCATAATGGTTATATGGCTGGACTCCCATGTAGTCGACTGTGGTTCGAGTCCCAGACCCAGTGGCTTGAAACTCATGCCTGTGTGTGCCCAAGATCCCGAGAGGAGAATGAAGGAGAAGGGATTGTGGCGTGGCCATCCCCCCTAGGCGGGTGATTTCTTGCTTTCTGTCTCTGTCTCCCAGGTGAGCACACACACACTCTATAGCAAAACTTTCTCTTAAAAAAGAAAAAATAATAAGAAGAAAATCATTCCAGGCACATGTCCCAGGAAGAGAATAGAGGAGTAGGGATTGCGGTATGGCCATCTCTCCTCCCCATACACACCTCCAGGGGGATTGTCCTCACTTTCCTTCTGTCTCTCTGTCTTTCAAAAAAAGCAAATCATTTAGTCAGTCCCCTGTTTAGAACCTTTCAAGGTGTCCCTTTGCTCTTGAAGAAAAGTAGGCAATACTCATCCTGGCCATGCAGCCCCCTCACTCCAAGTCTGTACCCAGTTCACCTGACCCACACACTTCCGTTTGATGCCGTAGGCCTTTCTCACCAAGGGCTGTGCACAGCAGTCACTGGAAATTCTTCCCCTGCCCACTCATTCCCCACACCAGGCTTACTCCCGCCTCGGGCTGCCTGTGTCTTCTGGTAGCGCCCTGCAGGTTCCTTTCTGGTGTTTTCTTACAGTTGAGTCACAGTTATTTGTGTGACTGTGTTTAAAGTCCATCTCCTCCACTAGACTGTTCACTCCGTGAGGGCATGCCTGCTGTGTCTTCCAGCAGCAGACCCTGTGCTTGCCAAATGACTCCATAACTGTCGTTCAAGTCCACAGGTGCTCCACACTTACTGTGTCCCAGATTGAAATCTCCCTCTTTGTATTTTCTCTTCCCTAAGCTAGTGAATGACAGCAGCCACCATCCAGTCCAGGCAAGGTGGGATTATCAGAATTTTTCTTTCCCTTAAGCCTGATATTTACCCCAAGAGTTCTGCCTCAGAAATGTCTCCTGTGCCCTTCCCCTGCCTCTCATTGTGGCCGCACCACCATAATTCGGTCCTTGCCCTCACTTGCAAAATTATTGCCACTGCCTCAGAACTTTCCTCGGTCTGGTTTCTACTCTTCCAGCTCACTCCTCACTCTGCTCTTGGAGCATCCACAGCACAATTGGATTTTGCTGTTTCTACCACTTACCTACCTTTGGAAACTCTCCGTTTCCTATCAAAAAAAAAAAAGACTGACATGTTTGTAAGCAAATAATCCAAGGCCCTTATCTTCTGCCCCCAGCAGCTATCTTTTGCTTCAAACACACAGAGCTCTTCGTGTCTCCGTAGGACATGCCCCTGTGCCCATGCACATTCCCAACCTGTACACATTCCAGCCCCTTGGCCATTGCTCATTCTTCTCCTCCTTTTTTTTCTATCAAAATGTATGTATCTATTTCATGAATGGGACAGATAGAGACAGACGACAGCCCCACCAGAGGCCTGATGCCACAATCCACCCCCAGCTTCAACCAGCCCTGGATTAGGGCATGTGTGTGCACTGCATCCTCAGGGAAATCTCCGCTTGCAAACCCTGACTCCCCCACCCTGCCACCCTACACCTCTGTGCCTTCCACGTGGGTCAGCAACACAGCACGGCAGGCACCACCACCCGCCCCCGCTGCAGCCTTCGCGATCTACCTCCTACGCTGGGTTTTCTGGGAAGCCTTCCTCTCCCCAGATAGTTAGACATTCCTTCCTTGGCACATAAGTGGCTTTTCAAAGCACACGTGACACTGGATGGCATTTGTCTTTTCTCGTCTGCCCCTTCTACTAGAAGCTCACCTCTGGAGAGTAAGGCCTTGTTCTTATTTTTTAACTCTTACGTCCCATGCCACCACCGGCTGCCTAGGCCTAACTGACCCAAACCCGGCACTGGCACTAACCACAGACTTTGCTTTCTAGCAGATCGAAAAAGCTTCTGCACAATCCACAGCACAGGCTATTTAAAGAGCTGGCCGCCCACAAAGATGGGGCTGGATGAAGACAACGAACCGGACAACGAGGGGTGTAACCTCAGCTGCCTTGTTGCAATTGGACGACTGCATTCTCACGTGGTTCCACAGCCAGTGAATGGGGAGATCAGGGTGAAATCTATGGAGTACGTGTCTCGGCACGCAATAGATGGGAAGTTTGTTTTTGTAGACCAGAGGTAAGAGTCTGCATATTACCCTTGACCAGCGGTAACAGAGGGTAGTCGACCCTGATCTGAAAAGCAGAGACAAGTAGGCCATCAGCTGGCTTTTATAATAAAGAGAGCAGGGCAAGCAATGCAGGTTGTCTGAAAAACGAACCTCATTATGACAGCTTCATAGTGTCTTCCTTGGCATTTAGCTAGAGACAGGTAAGTGGTGACTTGTTCTGAAAAGAGAAATAGTGGGGACAGCAAGCTGCCTGAGTCTATGGACTGCTTCAGGACCCTCACTGTGACTGGAATTCTGGACAAAACGATGTAGAACTGGGCTGTCAGGTGTAGTCGTCACTATCCATGGTAACCTCATATAGCTATTGAAATTTAATATATTGACATAAAAAATTCAGTTCTTCAGTCTCACCAAACATGTTTTAAGTACTTAAAAGATACACGTGGGTTTGGTCCCATTAGCCTAGTGGCTAATAGAGCTGGATTCACATGGCTGACCACAGTTTGAATCCCAGCCCAGGTGGCTTGAAAAACACATCAGGTATATGTGTGTGTGCCCACATCCTGATGAGACGGAGAAATGGGGGAGAGAGGATTGTGGGAAGGCCTTACCCATGGGAGTATGCGTTCTCTTTGCTCTCTGTCTTTCTCTGGTGAGTGCACATGCCCTCTGACAATTAAAAACAAATGAAATTTTTAAAAGTTTAAAGACTTATGTTTGTCTAATGGCATGTAGGCCATTCCCATTGCTTCAGAAAGTTCTACTGAGCAACACTGGTCTTCTCACTTCATGGACAAAGAATTGGTGACTAGCTTCCTGCAGGACTCAATTAATCAGTAGTAGACCTTGGCTAAGAACCAGATGCCCCAAATTTATTTCTGTGTGCTGCCTCCTTTAAGAATACTCACAGGCTAATCGTTTTTCTGGCTACTGGAGGCAACCACAAGATGTTGGAAAAGTAGATTAATCACTTTTCAAAGTCCTTAGTGCCCCAGCTCATGAGTTTCTGGTGTTTGGGTATCTTGATAAAAAGCAGACAGCAAAAAGGAGATGCTTTGCAGTGGGATTTAGATTTCTCCCACATTTTAATCCAGTTATTAAAGTTATCATTCTAAAAGGGCTTAAAATGTGATGTTTTTGTTCTCGACATTGGTTAGGCTGCTTTGCTCCGTTTTGCTCTATTTTTATAGCCTTGATTAAATTCAGAAGCCTAGAATAAAGACACCAAGGTCCATGTAGTAAAGCTCTCTGCAAACCCACCCAGGTTTCACGCCTCCGCTTTGACCTTGTTCTCAAAGGCTGTAGGAGGGTTCACTTACTGCAAAGATGCCAGTAACCATCTGCCCTGCTTTCTTACCTCTGAAAACTCCTTCACTGTCTTTTAGGGCAACAGCTATTTTAGCATATTTACCACAAGAACTGCTAGGCACGTCATGTTACGAGTATTTTCACCAAGACGACATAGGACATCTCGCAGAATGTCACAGGCAAGGTAAGCTGTGTACGTAAGGTCTTGAGTTGCGAGTGGCCCCTGCTTCCAGACTCGGACACATGACCTTCTAGAGGAAGTGGCCCCAGTCATGTGGGAGTCAGCCAGCCTAGGACACTTCCGGTCAGACATCCGTAGGAGGGGAGACTGGTATCCCCAGATGGTGTTTATCCTTGCCCCTGACTGCATAGCGATTTTCTATACATAGGCCGTGGCTGTTTCTAGAAGCATCTTCTGTCTGTCTAGAGACTGAGTATGGCCCAGGCCGTTCTGATTCTCTTCTCCTTGCCAGCCTGCACTGCCTTCTGAACATCCCTTCTTCACATGCACAGCCTCCTGGGAGAGAACCCAGCACTGGCCCCTTCCTTCACCGTGTCTCCACCTGCTCCTGTTCATTCACCTCAGACATGTACGTCCTCAGAGTCCCTTCCCACCACTCTGGTTCAACCCTTGTGTCCACCTGGAGCCCTGTGGTGGCCTCCTAACGGGCCTGCCTGCTCTCTCTCTCCTGTCTGCCTTCCTTCCTTTCCCCATTTATTCTCGGTTTGAGCCTTGCCATGTACATCCCTGCTTAAAAACCTCCCGCCTTTGGACTAAAATACAAATGCCTTTGCAGTGATTCAACCCCTTCCACCTGCTGGCCCCAAACCACTCTCGAGTCTCACTCCCTGTCCCTGTCTGCCGAGACCTGTGCCCGGCTGCACCGACCATCCTACTGGCCCCTGACCCACCAGGCCCCTCACTCCTCAGCCACGCTGGGTTCTTCCCTCCCTCCTATTGGCCATTGGTGTCCTTCCTGGAAGGCTCTGATCTCGCTGTGGCCTTCACTCCTCTCCTTGAGGGTAGGAGTCGTAGCCTGTCTCCTCTTCTAGTTCTTGCCTGGCACGTGAAAATGACCTGTTATGGTTGTAATGAAGGACTGAGGCGGGAAGAGGTGAATGGCTCCTGCTGGTTCCGATGGCATAAAGAGGAGATGAAGTGCCGCACTCCCGGCTCTGTGCTGGGAATGCAAAGTGCCTTCTCACCGCTGGTGTTCACCTCAGTGCTGAGCCTGGTTAGATGTGTAGGACAGTCACTTGTCCCCGGGGCCTTCCTTTCATAGCCTCTGGAAAATTATGAGATACACACATTGAAAGGCTCTGCGTTAGACCCCAGGACACAACCTGCTCTCTCAACTGTGCACCCCTGGACTATGAAAGAGTGATGTGTGGGGGACGGGATCCTTGTGGTACCTGGTATCGGGTTCAACACACGAATGTTTCATAGATTGGTCTGAGGAAACAACAGTGTTAATGCGTTTCTTTGCATTTTCAGTTTTACAGACCAGAGAAAAGATTACAACTAATTGCTATAAGTTTAAAATCAAAGACGGTTCCTTCATCACACTACGGAGTCGATGGTTCAGTTTCATGAACCCCTGGACCAAGGAAGTAGAATACATCGTCTCTACCAACACTGTTGTTTTGTAAGTGTCTTTGCTGTATCAGAAGCTCCCTTGCTTCAAAGGGAGATGCCGAGGGCTCCTTACTTGCAGAAGCTGGTGCCGAGGGCTCCTTACTGGCGGAAGCTGGTGCCGAGGGCTCCTTACTTGCGGAAGCTGGTGCCGAGGGCTCCTTACTTGCGGAAGCTGGTGCAAGCAGTAGCCTCCTTTAGTGCCACCTTGATAATCTTTTATGAAGCCTTGGGGTTGCCAGATTCTAGTGACAGGGTTGTTAACAAAAGACAAGCTTCAGTACTCACCCTGTGCAGGCCCCAGCTTGTGGAACTGCTCTAGAAAACAGTGACATTTCTTTGCAGATAGAACAGGCAGTTTTTGAAGTCTGCAGGCCCTCAAGCTGGGCATCCACTTGTGCTGCTGTGGAGGGAGGGGTTGACAGTCCAGGAGAGGCTCACAGACGTGAGCTCATACTGCCCTTGGCTGAGAGTAGGTAGGTCCCCACGCCTACCAGGCTAGTGGCCGAGCTCTGGCAGCTGGAATGCCACCTCAAAGGCTCCCACCTGCCAGGTGAGTGTGGAGAGGGAAGGAGCTTCCTCTTTGGCCAGGTCTGCTCCCCAAACCTGCTTCCTTCCCCATGATGTTCAAGCCCCCACCTCTGGTTAGTTGAGTGAGGGGCTGGACATGCTGCACGTGTGCAGGAGAGGAGGCGCCATGGAGTGGCCATGGCTGCTGCAGCCACCACCTCTGCTGGACCATGTCCCCCACAGCTTGGGAAGACCCAGGCAGTAGTGAGGCCAAGGCTGAGATGCTGTCCATCATGTTATCAAACAGCAGGGAGATGTGCTCAGCCACTCAGACAGACACTTCATTTTCTGGCCTGTCCAGGTCCAGAGTGGACACCGGACACCTTGGCCAAGGTGAAAGGTGCACAGTTCTGAGCGGGCCTGACTCATGTTTCCTTATTGCTGGGATGTTCACAGAGCCAACGTCCTGGAAGGCGGGGACCCAACCTTCCCGCAGCTCACAGCGTCCCCCCACAGCATGGACAGCATACTGCCCTCTGGAGAAGGTAACTATGTACTGCCGAGGCCTCAGGGCTTGCCTGTGAGGAGCCGCTTGTGGCCAGATGCCCTCTCCCCAAGTATGCAGGGTCCCCTGCCATCCTGTTGTGTGGCACAAGGGAGGCCTCAGGGCATGCCGTGCTGCTCTCCCTGTGAATTAAGGATGTTATCACTTTCTCTGTTGAGCCTGGAATATGGGGAATGCATTGTGCCCTTCGTGAGGCTGCTGGGACCCTGACAGCCCTTAAAGTCACGAACTCCTTGCTCCCCTCATGCCCTCCTCCTCCTGTGCTCCACGGTGGCTGTGATATGTGGTTACTGTCACTGGCTCCTGTGGTTGGACGGTGTCTGTCAATGCTGGGCGTGTGTCCCCTCCCTGGCATGACCTCGGCTCCCACTTCCATGGACTCAGCCTTCCTGAGACTACCTCCACCCCCACCTGTCCACCAGTGACTCCCACATCCACATCCCCAGTGCCGGTCCCTCTCCTGAGCTCCAGATCTGTCTCTCCACTTGCCTCCTAGACGGAGCTACCTGGAGTCCCAAGAGGCACCTGAAATTGAGAATATCCCGAACTGATTTTTGCACTCCTCCATCTGGTTGTTTAACCAGAATCCTTGACTCCGGTCGCTCCCCCATGATATCTAAACATGGCATCTGTCCCTTTTCTTTACTGTTTTTATTAGCAAGCGTGTGCACTTGCCAGAGAGACAGACAGGCAGGGAGAGGAGAAAGCACAGCCCATGGGGAATGGTCACACTGGAATCCCTTCTCCTCTGTCCTTCCCTTCTCTCGGGATTTTGGGCACACATATACACACAACTGCCGTTTCTCAAGCTGTCAGGTCCAGGACTCAAACCATGCTGTCAGCTGTGTGGGATCCAGCTGCCTTAACCACTAGGCCATGGGTTGGCTCCTGTCCTTTCTGTCTCTCTTATGCGTCTCCGTTAGCACTGTCACTACTTCACCTTCCTCCTCCTGGATCAGAGTAGACAACTCCCTAACTCTGGTCTCGTTCTGCACCATCCTCCACTATAGCTCACTGTCCATGCAGCAGGCTAACAACCCAGATTGCACTCACAGCCTTCTCTGCGTACATTCCTCTGGTACCTCAGTCCCTTGTGGACACTGTCCAAATTCATTAGGATCTGATCTGATTGGGCCTGCTGCTTCAGGCTCACTCGTCACACCCCTGTCATTTATGACGCCGTCCTTGGAGCCGTCTCCCAAGGCCTGGCCTGTCTCAGTGCTATTGCACGTGCCGGCTGCAGTGCCTGGAACGCTTTCCTAGCCTCTCTGCCACGCTCATTTACACGCATCTGTCAGACTCCGCTCAGAGTTAACCTCTTCCAAACAAGCTTCCCCTCCCCTGGATGAGGGTGCCTCGTGCTTACCTGTCATACTTATGACACCTGTCATCTTGCCTGTCTCCCCATGAGACTGAGCTCCTGTGGGCAGGAATCCTGACTCCTCTCTGTAACTGGTTACAACATAGTGGTATCCAGTCACCCTTTTTTGAGTACATAAAGGGAATTAGCTGCTCCATGTCAACATCTGGCCTCTGAGTCTTTCCCTGCTGGAATGCCTTTCCTGACGAGCCGTGGCTCTAATGACCTGCAAGGCACAACCCTGACGTTGACTTCACGTGGATCATGGAGCTACTGGCTTTAAATCTAACACTTAGTAGCATTTCTACCTTGGTTTTCCCCTTTCCTACTTTCAGATTCCTTTGTTGTAGGTGGCCCAAAGAGGACTCATCCCACCGTTCCAGGGATTCCAGGGGGAACCAGGGCTGGGGCAGGAAAAATAGGCCGGATGATTGCCGAGGAAATCATGGAAATCCACAGGCAAGTGACACCCCTTCTCGCTGTCTCTTAAATCAGTGCTGCTCAGCCCACGACAGTTTTGGCCCCCAGGAAATATTTTGCAATGCCTGGAGACATTTTGGTTGCCACAACTGGGTGGGAGGTTCCTGCTGGACATCCAGTGAATAGACACCGGGGATGGCTGAACATCCAGTGAATAGACACCGGGGATGCTGCTTGCTAAACATCGTAATAGTCACACAGCAATACAACAGTCCACACAACAGTCTCTCTACCCTGACCCCCAACAAGGAATTAACTAGCCCCAAATGGCAACAGTGCCAAGATTGAGAAATCCTGCCCTAAATAAAGAAGCTAAACAAAAACAGACCAGAGCTAACGGGAACTCCTGGGGAAGCTCACTTTCCTTAATGCGTTGTGCATGGCTCAAGAAGCTTCCCAGTGAAGACGGGTGTAGAGTAACATTACAGGACTGCAGCAGGGCCTCAAGCTGCCAAAGAATGTGCTGGGTGGCCTTACCCACTTCCTCCAATCAAAAAGTGGCCTAGGGTTAGTCATAGACAGAGAAGACCTGCTAGTGAGGGGCAGCTTTCCTGGAGAGGCTTGGAAGGGTTTTAGTCCTAGGTCTGCCTCTCCCTGGCTGTGCTTTAATCTCTTGGTCTCTATTGACTAACACTATTATAAGAAGGAGGCACTACCTCCCAAGGATTGAGTTAGGATTGTGACAGAACTCAGAAAAGTTCCTGGAACACAGGGAATGCTCAAAAATACCAATTAAATCAATGTCTTTAAAAGCAGCCACTGAGAGGTTAGTGGTTATAAATCCATATATTTGGGGAATAGAGAAGGTAATAACCAGATACTAAGGAATGCAAACTTACTGGAACATAATCACAACAAAAGGAAAAATTCTCTCGCAGGAGCCTTAGAGGCTGGCCTCTTTTCCAGTTGGCCATAAGGGGCTGTCATCCTCGTAGGTAGCACAGTTCTGCTCCAGCCTCTCAGCCTGGGCACGGGTGGTGGCTTGCCTCTGTTTAGGGAGGGGTTGGGGCGGTGTACAGTACAATCAGGTGCTGACCAGCCACTGTATTCCCTGGGCTTGGCTTGAGACCATGCAAGAATCTTATCAGAGTCCTGGACTTGAAGATCCTTAAAATCTTTGAGAATTTTGTTTTCCCTTTCTAATGAAAATAGGAAAAAGAGAGTGCTTGGGCTAACGGGAGCAGCATTTGAACTTGCACTTCGGAAGGGTTTACCTGAGGGTGGGTGTTTCCCCGGAAAAGCCCCAGTCTCGAGTGGGCACGTGAGTGGCATCCAGAGTCAAGAAGCAGGTCACTGACCTGGGCAGTCTTCGTGTAGGAAAGAGTCAGAGAGCTATGATGGGAGGTTATGAATCCTAGAAGATGCTGAGCAGTTGGACTGGGAAGAAAACTCTAAGACCTTGTTCTAAGCAGGTGTCCAAAGGGCTAAGCTTTGTGATGTTTGACTGAAGGAAGAGATGAAAGCAAGCATGTTTGAGAACCCAGGCATGAAGTCTGTGACAGTGTGATGCTGTCAAAAAAGAAATCAATTATTTAGATGTTGCAGATGGAATAAGAAATAATGAAAAGGTATTTCTTAGATGAGGAACCTGGGAAAATAGTGAGCTTTTTTTGTTTTGCTTTGAGTAAGGAAGAGACAGATTTTTTTTTTAAAGAGATTTTTGCTATAGGGTGCATGTGCTTGCCAGAGAGACATTGAAATATAGAGACAGAAAGTGAGAACTCACCCCCCAGGGGGGATGGCCACGCTACAATCCCTTCTCTTCCATTCTCCTCTCAGGATCTTGGGCACGCACATGTGAATTTTAAGCCACTGGGTCCAGGATTCGAACCGCAGTTGACTATGTGGGAATCCAACAATGTAACCATTACCCCATCTGCTGATCCCAAGAGACAGATATTTCTGACAGGGACTTGCCATGTCACGATGCTCCTGCCTCAGCCTCTCAGTCAGGACCAGGAGCACACTCCCTCACCCTGCCTGTTCAGGTTGGTCCAGGAACCAAACCCCAGCCTCCCATAGCTGGGCCAGAATGATGGTTTTACAGACATAAGCAGCGACAGCGGGAGACAGTGGGGAATTCTTCAGTAAGCAACTAGTAGCCTCTAGGTATGCTAAGCACACAGGATACAGAGGTGTGTGCTGCCTCTGAGGAGCTTATAACGCAGGCGAAAGACAGCACTGGGTCACTCACAAATCGAGAGCAGACTGCGAGACAGTGGAGCAGTGGCCCCTGATAGTCACACAGCAGTCACAGCCACCAGATTCTCCCTAAACTCTCGCGCCAGTGGCAAGCCATGGCTTCCTTTCCTGAGGTCTGTCAGCCTGACAAGGTTATGTGCGTTTACAGCTCTAAGTCTTTCCTTCTGTAAGCCTACCAGGCAGAGGGAGGTGCTAGCTGAAAAAGGCCTGAACATTTTCAACACCCTCTGCCTTAGAAGCCTGCTGTTACTGCTACTGCTGTCTCTGCTACTACTGCTGGGCTTTTTTTTGGGGGGGGGGGGGGGGGGGGGTGTGGCAGATCTACATTGGTACTTTCTATTGCCTAAAGGTAATCACTAGCTAATCCTGTTTGTAGGCAAGAGGATTCCTCATTTCCTGTGGGTTCCAGTTCAGGGTATCAAAGATGGAGGTTGAACTTCTAAGGTCTCCCCAGACTCATTCTGTGACTCTGTGAGGAAATAAAACTGGCCACTTACTTGAAATTCACCAACCTGAATCCAGCCCCTAATCCAAGGGCTTTGTCAGTGAGATGCTCAACTCCTGGGTCTGCATTCTAGATCAGGTGCCTGAAGAACAAATCCAGCTTGTCACCTGTTTTTGTAAATAAAGTTTTATTGGAACACCACTAAGCCCAGTCATGTCATTTACGGATTGTCTATGGCTGCTTTGAGCTACCCTGGCCAAGTAGGGCAGTTGTAACAGAGACCATGGCCTAGAGAACTTAGTTCACTGTCTGGCCCTTTCAGAGAAAAACTTGCCAATCCCTAATCTACATCTGCATCCTCCTTCTCACCCTCACCCCTTAACAAAACACACAGCCTCAGTGAAAAAAGAAAAGGCAATGTAACTAACTCTTTTCTTCTCTGACAGGATAAGAGGGTCATCGCCTTCCAGCTGTGGCTCCAGCCCATTGAACATCACAAGTACGCCTCCCCCTGATGTCTCTTCCCCGGGAGGCAAGAAGGTGAGGCTGATGACTTTGAGGCTAGAGAACCTCTTGCCCAAGTTCTGAAATGCTGGGGGTGAGAGTAAAGAATTAGGATTGCGGTTGCTGAAGCAAGTTGGACTCGCTTCCTCTTGAAGTAAGGCACCTGTGGGAGGCTGGGTGCAAAGCATACTGGTGGAGTAGGAAGGCTTGCTGACGTCCTGAAGATGGGAGTGGGGAAGGTGAAGATTATTCTAAGGAATGGTGAGCTGTCAGCCATTTCACTGGTGGAGCAATTCAGCAGTTCCCGTGAGGGAAGGGTTGGTGAGTGCCTCACAGAAAAGCATTTCATCCTCCACCAAGAGTTTTCAAGGGAGAACATATGATTAGTGTTGAGGGCCAACACTGAAACAGCAACCCACAGTGCTTTGGAAGTCAAGCCGGGGTTTACAGCTGTGAAGTACTTGGGAATCTCCTGCATGGGTGTCCTTTGATGGGACAGCCTTAGGTGTAAATAGCTGTTGACATTGCCAGCCCTCCTGAAGACCTGGTTAGAGGACGGTATTATATGTTGGTTTAGGAACCACTCACCTGTTTTTATCTTTGCCAGAGAATCACAAACCTAGGCCCGTGTTAGTTATAAATCATAGATCTATTATAATGCCTGATGTCATTACAGATTAGGACATCCCAAGAATCAGCATCTTTGGATATGAAGTCTTCTCCTCCCATCTCTGAACACATGCACACAGAATATTAGGAATTCACATAGGTAGGATTTAGGATACAAACTGCATCAAATGCAGGGCAGAGGTTTTTCAACTCAGCTCCTCAGAAGCTCAGGTTACCAAGAGCCATAGAGCTATCACGTAGGGTAGATGGGGAGGAAGTGGGAAGCAGAGAGGGCAAGGACGTAACGTCTACCAAGGCAGCTTCTGTTTTCTGTAAGTATCTTCTGCAAAAGTGGGTCTTTCTCCCCGCAAAAAATGTTGAAGATCAACAAGTCAATGGGGAAGAGCACAATCAAAGCAGACTGGCCAAGGTTTGAAGCCTGGCTTTGCCATGTGCTAGTTACGTAAACTTAGATAACTTAATAAGCCTTATTTTTCTCCACAGTGGGGTGCATACTGGTCAGCACAGCCAGCATCTTTGCATATGAAGTCCTGTTATGAGATGATATATGTGCAAGTGCCTGGCCCTTGAGAATAACAGAAAATATCGCCAAATAGATCAAGTCTGGACTTGGTTTCCCCACCTTCTGCTTGCGGCTGTTCCTAGCTCTGATCTCCTGGTAGAACCCTGGTTCCTTCCTCCACGCTGGATCCACTGTCTCCTCAGAGTAGTCTCCCCATCTCTTCTCAGTCCAACTTTTAGGCACTTGACTTCCTGGAATTAGAGGATTCTACTATATCAATATTTGCTTAAATATTACTTAGAGAACATTCATATGCATTCTCTCATATTAACCTCACAACTTCACAGATGACAAAATCCAGACTTCCCAGCACTTCCTAATTAAGTGTGGCCCCCACAGGACAATCCAGTCCTTATGACCTCTGATTCTTTTCACATTGACGACTGCCAGAAACCCAAGCTGTGCTCTGCACGATAAAGCCCCAGATAGTTTTGAGGCATATATTATGAAAATCCTTCCCTTTCTTTGGGCTTATAAAAATGGGTTCTTAGCAAAGAAGTTTTGAGTGTATCTGCTCTAAGTCCTCACCAGCACTACTTACAAGAAAGCAGCCTACACAAGGCGGAGTTAAAACGACAGCAGCATTAAGCAGTGCATCAGACCCACAAGAATTAAGGTTGCCCTTCCCAGTCACTTCCAAATTTGGCAGCTCCAAAAATTAACCATATAGTTTGTAGCTGTGTCAGTCAGGATCAAGCTAAAAAAGGGAAGCGAAGTGAGCCTCCATAGGTCCCAGAGGACACACAAGTTCAGATAAAACAGTACATCTATAAATGTCACCTGTGGGCTTGGAGGAGCGGAAGGGCAAGACTCCTTCAAGGGTCTGCAAGGTAAAAGCCATTTCTTTTTTTCTGAGGTTTTTGCTATAGGGTGCGTGCGTTCGCCAGCAAGAGACAGAGAGACAGAAAATGAGAAATCACCCCCTGTGGGGATGGCCATGCAGCAATGCTTTCTCCTCCATTTTCCTCTCAGGATCTTGGGCATGCAGGCACACGTACCCAGCATGAGTTTAAGCCACTGGGTCCAGGAATCAAACTGTGGTTGACTACATGGGAGTCCAGCGACATAGCCATTATGCCATCTGCTGGTCCCTGTAAAAGCTATTTTCATAATAATGCTAAAACATTTTCCTCCACTGTGTTGGTATGTACACCAAAAGCAATGTGGGGTACCACTGCTGGGTTTTGCAAAATTCAGAGCAGTGACATCAAACTACATTAGTAGTTATTGTATTCATCACCACACACTCACAATAAAAGAATAAAGGGATCAGCAGATGGCATAATGGTTATATTGCTGGACTCCTATGTAGCGACTATGGTTCAAGTTGCAGACCCAGCGGCTTAACTCACTCCAGGCATGTGTGTATGAGTGCCCCAAGAGGAAAATGGAGAAGGGATTGCAACATGGACATCTCCGTTGGGGAGTGACTTCTCGCTTTCTGTCTCTTTCTCTGGCAAGCACATGCACCCTGTAGCAAAAATTCTTTCTAAAAATAAATAAAGATAAAAGCCAGTTTCATTTAAGAATGAATGGTAATGTTTAGATGTTATATAATGACATGTCAACATTTGGAAGATCTGCATAACTCAGTGAACTGGTATTTTCTAAATGACCAATACATTTCAAAATCACTCAGGGGTCTAAGACCCATCCCAAGTGCTAAGATACACCAGTGGATTTTAACATGACAGAGTGCAAAAAATTCGTTGACATGGTGTCACGACTCCTTGATGCAGTGAATCTTTTTTCTGGGGAGAGGTTTTTGCTATAAGGGTGCATGTACTTGCTAGAAAGAGACAGAGAGATAGAAAGTGAGAAATCGCCCCCCAGGGAGGATGGCCACGCCGCCATCCCTTCTCCTCTCTTCTCCTCTCAGGATCTTGGGCATGCACGCACACACACCTGGCACGAGTTTAAGCCACCAGGTCCGGGACTCGAACTGTGGTCAACTACATGGGAGTCCAGCCTGCTTGGCCCATGTAGTGAATCTTTAAGAACCTTCCATTTTCAAGTTTTAATGTAATACTAAAGAGTAACGCCACAGTTATTTGAAACGATGATTAAAATCTGCCTTCCTTTTCTAACTACATACCTGTGGGGGTTGTATTTCTTTCATATACTTCACTCAAATAGCATATCTAAATACTGAATGGAGAAGCAAATGAGACTCTAGTTCAAATATATAAAGCCAGACAGAATTACAAAGAAGTAAAAGGATGACATGTCTCACTGGTTTTTTGTTGTTTTAGAAAACAATTTTCATCAATGGGGCCGGCAGGTGGTATGGTGGTTAAGGGCGCTGGACTCCCATATGGCCAACTGCGGTTAAATTCCCAGACCTGGCAGCTTGCTTTTTCACTTCCTCTTTCTGTCCTTCTCTGGTCAAATTTAAATTAATTAATTCTTTTTTTAAAAATTTCATTAAAATGCTATTCATTATTCATGTTAACATGTAATAGGTGCTTTAAAAATTATTAGCTTTAATTTCAAAAATATTGCCATAGACATTGATAAATTTAGCCTACATAAACAAAAGTTCTTTGGAGTCCTCAATCATTTTTGAGAGGGAAAATAAAGGGGACCCGAGACCAAAAGTTGAACTGTGGAGATAAAGTTGTAATGCCACCTACTGGCAAGGCTGGGAACTGCCACTTTTCCTGAAATCAGCACTACTGAAGGGTCTGCCTCTAAACAGTTACTTTTCAAGGGAGCCCCAGTCAGGGGAAGGGAGCTTAGAAGAGTGAGAAGCATTTTGACACAAGAATTCGAAGTTTGGCTATTAAGGAGTAATCGTAATTCTCCTTAGTGGCCTATCTTGAGAAAACCATAGGTCACTGAAGTAGGCACCCACTGCGTATTTGGTGATGACAGCCTTGCTGTTATTTTGTTGTTCATTTGTGACTGTAGAGCTGTCTCTCTCCACAGCGTAACAACCCCAGTTGTTTCTTCCTCAGCAACATCTGTTTTTGTTTTACTCCCTTATGGGGGAACCGCCCCACTGGAATCACTGAAGTTTAGGCCTTGGACTTAAGGGACTATGCAGGCAGCAAGATCCTAGGGATTTTATTCAGCAGTTAAGTTACTCTGGGGATACTACTCAACCTGTAAGTCACCTGTGTGGGCTGAATCAAATGAAGAGAAAACGATGATGTGGAGGAAGGCTTTTCCTTACTATGACCATTCCGAACAGTTCTTTGCAATCACTTGGTAGAAAACTGAAGCATCTGAAACATCCTCCCCACCCCCTCATCTTCCTCTTTCCAGCTTCCTTCATTTTCTTGGTGACACTGCACAAGATAGTGACTGAAAATTTCATTTAAGAGTGGAAAGCTTCATACCGTACCCCTTTTTTGTTTGTAGATTTTAAATGGAGGGACTCCAGACATTCCTTCCAGTGGCCTACTACCAGGGCAGGCTCAGGAGAACCCAGGATATCCATATTCGGATAGTTCTTCTATTCTTGGTAAGTGGCATTATTCATCACCTCCATTGTGATGTGCTTGCAGAACCTCTGACATTGAGAGTCAGGTGTAAGAACTGAACTGCACAAAACCAAGCTAGTTCTAGATAAATTTGATGCGAACAAAGCAAAGGTTTAAAATTTTTAACATCTTGACTTCAAAGTTAACATCAATGGTTGACTTTTGGTGGGATCCATGTTTGTCTCCAGAACTCAAGAGCAGAGCAGCCTAGACATGGGTTTTCTCTCATGTGGAGCAGTCTCTCTGATGAAGGTTCAGAGAGAAAGCCTAGCAGAGGCATCAGTAAGCCTTTCGGAGGGTATTTTAAAGTCATTAAGAGATGTTGCTTCTCCCTTCCCATCTTTTTCTCTGCTTGTCTTCCTAGATCTTTTTCCTAATCTCTCTCCTCCTGTTTGCCTTTCTGTAACACCCTCAACTGGTTTTTTTGTAATATTAAAATGAAGTCAACTCAAATGTAGCACGTATTGAATTTTAAGCACTTTGTTCTTATTTCTAAAAAGTTGATTCTTTCCTCTGAAAACAGCATCCTAAGAAAATATTTCGGCAATGCAGCCCCAAAGCCGCTTCTCTCACCCTACTGTTAAATATAACTTTCTTATTAAACATATGCTTAGGAATTGCTTATTGAATCTAGACATGCTTGGTATTTTTTTTATCACTGACCAGTTTCTGTCCCTTCCCACAGGTGAGAATCCCCACATAGGCATAGACATGATAGACAATGACCAAGGATCAAGTAGTCCCAGTAACGATGAAGCAGCGATGGCTGTCATCATGAGCCTCCTGGAAGCAGATGCTGGGCTGGGTGGCCCTGTTGACTTTAGTGACTTGCCTTGGCCGCTGTAAACACTATATGTTGCTTTGGCGACAGCTACAGTATCAAAGTGCATTACTGGTGGAGTTTTACAGTCTGTGAAGCTTACTGGATAAGGAGAGAACAGCTTTTATGTACTGATTTCATAAGAGCCATCTCAGAGCCATTGATACAAGTCAATCTTATTATGTGTAACTTCAGACAAAGTGGAACTAAGCCTGCTACAGTGTTCCTTCATCATTGATTATTGGGCTAGCTGTGGATAGCTTGCATTAATTGTATATTTTGGATTCTGTTTGTGTTGAATTTTTTAATCATTGTGCACAGAAGCATCATTGGTAGCTTTTATATGCAAATGGTCATTTCAGATGTATGGTGTTTTTACACTACAAAGAAGTCCCCCATGTGGATATTTCTTATACTAATTGTATCATAAAGCTGTTTATTCTTCCTTGTAAGAATCCTTTACTATAAATATGGGTTAAAGTATAATGTATTAGACAGTTAAATATTTTTAATAAATGTTTCCCTTGTTCTATAAACACTGTTCTCATTCCAAATAATTAGAAAAACATTCTACATGCCACAGACTGGATCAATTTCTACAGTGGTGTTTAAAGACAGTCCATGCCAATAGCATTTGCAGTGCCTTTCTGTCCTTTGTAACAGCTCTGTGACTTGCATAATTTCCACATGCTATTGGCTTAGCTTTGTTACAAATAACTTCTGTATGGTTGCAATTTCAATGTATGTGAAAACAAAGATGTTACTGCTTACATACCAATTTCAGACCCTCAAGATTAGATGTAACAAATGCTTCCCTTACTGCTCTCCCTTTCTACTACTTCTTGTACTTGGCTTCAAACATGAAGTGACCCCAGACCCAAAGCACCTAAAGTTGATTCCTTTTTGAATTGGGCCACTGAATATTTGAAATAGAATCTGCATGAATAATTCGCTAAGTAGAACAGCATGGTAAAAGCACTGACCTAGTGTCACAAACTGGCTCTGAAACACAGGGTACTATGTGACCTAGTAAACTCATTTTGCCCTGCATACCAGGGTGACCTATAAAATTCTCTTTTTGGCTCTAATAGTGTCTTGAATTTGTAGTACATTTTATAATTAGGAGGGAATTTAAGTGCCTTATCACACATATACCAAATTATATTTCCTTAAGCTACCATTTGATTGTTAGTTATACTTACATGAACAAGACAGGAAATCTGCTAATTATGAGACTAAAAATCTGGTCCAGGGGATTATAAAGTTGGTCAGAAACATTAAAACAATGGAATTTTATTTGGATGAAAAACTCGAGTTTACAATCATTTAGTAAATGAAGAGCAAACACTTCATTTTCCTATCCCATAACTCTTAAGAAAAAAAGCATTAGTAAATAAATATCTGTGAAAAGATTAAGGGTAAGGCAGACTGGATAATAAACCACCTCTGATGTTCACACTCTGCATGTGACTCACTCTGCAAGGGTGAAATGGCACTGGAGATAAGTGAACTGGTAAGATACGGGCACTGCCTCTCATCCTACTCATTCAGATAAGCCCGAGATAAATACTCATTTTTTGCTCATCGTGGCAGCAAACTATACACACTTTACTGAAGGAATACTTGGATAGAAGCACTTATGTAAGTTATATTACGTATCACAACTATAAAATGGCTTGAACAGTCCATTTAACCATCATTTATAAAGTGCAACTAAATAATGTTTTGCATTTTATCTGGGGTGTGATGAGTATCAATCTAGACTGAAAAATACCCCAGCTGCCAAGTTCCACCACTTCTGAAAAGACCTAGGTGTTTGAAAAAGGACTGTCCCCCATACAAAGAACCAATTTCACAAACCTACTGGTAAACAAATACATTTATATAACCAGAACCTCAGGATGCTAGAGTTGTACTCATTTAAAAACCATTCAGCTACCTTTGGTCTTTAAAAAAGCCTACACTGCAATACTAAACACTGCTATGTGCGTCTCACGATGAAGAAGAGTGGCCTTGCAGTGCAGAATGAGGAGAGTACAACGTCACTGTGAAGAGTAGCATGCTATGGTTTTAAAGAACAGCAGCATCACATCATTGGATTCTGTGCATCAGGATCAAGGTCACTGTTGCCAGAAGGGGGGTGGATGGGAAGGATATCCAGCTCGTCCACTTGTGGAGTCGGGTGCATGACTACCAGCTGGTCCTGGGGAATGTCTGCGGCAGCTGCTGCAAGGTTGGTGATAGATTTACTCTTTACACACTGGAAGTCTACATGCCGGCTCTTTCCTTCTTCCTTCTCCCAGGACATTCGGATAAAAGGTCTTTGGACGTAGTTGTAAATCACTTCTGGGCGGCCTCCTGGCCTTTTCTTTACTTTTTCTTTGTAAGTAGGGTAACCTGGAGGAAAGACAGGTTTTAAAACTGAAGATACGTGTGTGTGTGCACACTCGCACACCCCTCCATGGCATTTCTCACCCAGTTTAGTTTTTGAGGGCTTTTCTGCTGCAGGTCCTGAACACACAGAAATTGAAACAAAGAGGGGAAACCACTTTCTATCGCGAAGCCGTAGTTCAACAGTCAGAAAAATCCTACTGATAAAATTCACAAAACCTTCCACCACTCTTTCAGCTATCCAGTGCATTAACCTCTAGAAAACCATTCCTGACGTGGGAGTACAGAGGGATGTGTCCCGATGCAATGGTGTATAACCTGGGGCAAGTCTTTAGCTCCAGCTGTGCATCTTTAATAACTCTGAGCCATTCTCTTCCTATTTGGCCTAAAGGGCCACAGTTTACTGCTATAATTGGCCTCCTAGTTGCCTTAAACCTAAGTCTAATCTTTCATTACTCTGAGTTTTTTTCTTTCATTTTTTGGTAAGTGACATAGTGTTGTACAGCTCTCCATCCAGCTGGTTCAAGATAATTCTGCCCCTAGGTAAGCAAGGCCCACATTTTGACCTCCTATAGTTTGTCATGAATACTCCCCAAAACCAGGTAGGTAATTTAGATTCACATTTCCAAAGCTACTTACACTGATTAATCATACTTCCTTCTTCTGGATCATAATCACTGAAACGTAACAGCTAATAAGGGTATAGTTTTAGAAAATGTTCAATTACTTACTAGTGAGACAATTTATCCAAAAATAAACTATCCTTAGAAACTATGACAAGTGTCTTCCCTCCTTGCTACTAGCAAGAATTGCTAGTTTGGACCAGAGATTAACAAATTTTTCAGTTTAAATCTGGACAGTAAATGTTTCAGGTTTGTGGGCCACATTGTTTCTTTTGAAACTACCCAACTCTGCCACCAAGAAGTGAAGTCAGCCATAGTTAATATGTAAATAAATTAATATGTGTATGTTCCAATAAAATGTTATAAAAAACAAACAAATGGCCCCACCGCAGTAGTGGTGTCGCTGCACGGTACTGTGACCATATGGGGCAGCACCCGGGTTCGGATCCCAGGATGGTCTGAACATTGTAATAGCTGGCTAGAAGCCTGAGGGAGGATCATGGCACGGTAAGACCCTGTCAAGGGTCCCTGTCTCAATCAATCATTAAACTTTAAAATGGCAAGGGGACAGCCAGTGACACAGAAGTAATGCTGCACTGCTGAATCCACACAGGAGGGTCTAGGTTCATGTTCCAGGCATTTCTATACATGTGTGGCCATGATTGGGGCTGAGTGAGGCTAGGGGAGATCACACCCCACAGGGTCTTCACGCCATAATCTATCCCAGTACTTCTCAGCTAAGCTCAAATCACAGGCACAGGTGTGTGAGTGTGCCCAACGTGCTCAAGGAGGTCTCAGGATACAAACGAGGGACCTTTCCCGTTTGAGTCCAGTTCTACTACTGCTGTCCCACTCTTGGCCCCTGTAGAATGATATCTTCATTTCACATTCCCAGTCGATTACCATTTTAAAGGCAGCCCCAGAGATCAGAAAAGTTACCAACTCTTATTTCTTTGTCCTTGATTCTTCCTGGACTATTACGAGTCTTTAAAATTACCACTTCATCATAATCCAGTCTGTCTACACAGAATGATCACTCTACACAAATGAAATCATATATCTTAAAAACTACCAATGATTTCCTCATGCTTAAAGGGGAATGTCCAGGGCCAGTAGGTGGTATGGTGGTCAAGGCACTGGATCCCACACGGCCAACTCTGTAGTTAGAGTCCCGGACCTGGTGGCCTGAAAAACACGTCAGGCATTTGTACATGTGCCCAAAATCACAACAGGAGAGTGGGAGAGAAGGGACTGCAGTGTGGCCAACCCCCTGAAAAGGTGACTTTTCCCTTTCCTTCTGTCTCTGTGGTGAGTGCACATGCCCTATGGCAGGCAAAAAAAGAAGGAAAGTCCATGCTCCTTAGCTGAGTACACAAGTTTTTACAACGTGACTTCAAACTACTTAATTTCACCTACTAGCATGCTGTGCTCACTCTAATTCTAGAGCTCTCAAATACTAACTGGTTGCATTAAACTTTTTACTTTTCATAAATACGTTTTTGTGCTTGTATGCATATTGTTTACATACATTATTGCCTGTTCCCTCCTGGTTGTCTCATCTCGGCAGCTCCAATCCCTTTTCTGCTTGGCAAAAACATTAAGACTCCCCACAGAGTTAATCATTTGTTTCTCATGCTCCAGAGCACTCCCATTGTAATCATTTTTCAGCTCTAAATCGTAATTACCTTTTGGTATATCTGACTTGCTCACCTAAACAGTGAGTGCCTATGCGGCACAGCGCTCCATCTCTGTATCTCGGGTGCCTAGCATAGCACTTCACATACTGCCGGTGCTAAACGAGTATTTGAGCATGGATGAACGAACCACCAGGATGGATCAGTTGTGATAACTTCCTGGATATCCATCTTACTGAAAACAACATTTTTTTCCTTTAAAAAATAAGGTAAAATAGAGGCTGCCAAGTGGTGGTTAAGGCGCTGGATTCCCACATGGCCAACTGTGGTGTGAGAAAGCAAGGAGCTAGTGGCTTGCTTTCTCACACACACCCTCTCTCTCTGGTCAAATTAAACTAATAACAATAAAGAAAATTAAATAAATAATATAAAATAATTAATTTAATTAAATAAACTTTTAAAGTTTTTTATTTTTTTTTTAAATGTCAAACTGGGCTGGCTTCATATCCTGGTGGTTAAGGGAGCCAGGTAACACATAGCCAACCAGAGTTCATATCCTAGCCCAGGGTGGCTTGAAGAACCAGGTCAGTTACCTGTGTGTGTGACAAATCCTGACAGGATGGAGAAGTGGAGAAGGAATAGCAGCATGACCATGTTCGACTGTGGAGTGCTTTCTCTCTGTCCCTCTCTGTCTCTTTGTTTCTCTCTGGCAAGCACACGTGCCAACTGGCAAATTTTTAAAAATAAAAAATAATTTAAAAATAACGTCTATCCTGGGGCCAGCAGGTAGCATGGTGGTTAAAGATGCTGGACTCCCACATAGCCGACTGTGGTATGAGACCTGGACCTGGTGGCTTGCTTTCTCACTTTCCCTCTCTCTCTTTCTTGGTCTCTCTCTGATCAAAGTGGGAAATAATAACATCAAATAAAGTTAAATAATTCTTTAAGAAAAAATAAAGTCTATTCCTAGCTTCCAGATTTACCATTCTATTGACTCAACAAGTAATGGCTTAGCAACTATTTCATCAAAGAGTGATAAGCGGGCTGCCTTAAAGGTATGGCCTACTGAGGGTGATGAGATGTGTTCATAAAATTAAAGGACATCTCAAACAGCAGGTACATACACAGAAGAGGAAGTAAGGCAATAATGGAGCCGTAAAAATTTCAAAAGAATAATGAGATTCCAATGGGCTAAAAGACAGAAAAAAGTTTCCTGTAGGCTTCCCTTGTGCTGGATTTTAATGAATGAGCAAGCCGGAATGGGCAGAAACAAGGGAACGGCAACACAAATGAGAGAGTATCACTCTAAGAAGATGGCATAAAGTAAGCTTCAGAGGCACAACACACAGAAGGGGTTAGGAAACCCTGAGGCAGGTGTAATTGGAGCAGAAGGCCTGTACTGAGGAACAGTGGGAGGTATTGTTAGAAAATAGATTTAGGTCAGAAGGGGGACAACTCTGAATCAAGTATACTCGCTATTAAAGCAGCAGCAGCTCAGATTTGTTTTCAGGCTTAGTGTGTATTAAAATTGTCTTGCCATTCCTGCCCAGAATGCAAAGGGTATATTATAGCCCATGTAAGTAAAGACTTCATCATTTGGTCTTGAACTTCCTGCATTTCCAGGAATGTAAAGACAACTATAATTCAATATTATTATTTCAGGTTTTTCTCCTTAAACTTTAGGTTCTGTTCAAAGTCTCAGACAAATACCTTGACCACAGACCTTTTTACTGATTTCAGGACAGGATCCTAATGGCAGGAGCAAGGCCATATCTGATATGGTCCAGTAGGTGGAGTAGCAAACCCCTGCAGTCCTAGGAACTGCCTTTAGAACCCAACCCTATGGGGTTGAGAGATGTTCCAGGGAGGGATGGGTGAAGCAAAATGAAACCCCACCCCCATACAACTGCCTCTCAGTGGAACTGTAGTGTAGACAGTAATTTAGGCAAGAGCTGTTTGTGTTTTCCCACCTTCATCCCACTTCATATTTAGCAAGACCCACAAACTCCAAAATCCTGCTTAAAATCAGGTAGAATAGGCCCCAGATAGGCCTGATTATAGAAATGCCTGAACAGAAGAAACATGAATATGGCACTGCAGAAGCATATTTAAAAAAAAAAAAATCTTTCCAGCTTTATATGAGAGAATCTTCAAAAAAATTCATGAAAAATACATATTACCAAAAAACTATGCATGGATTTCAACATTTTTGCACCAAAATAAATTTTAATTCCATTTTTCCACAAACTTTCTGAAGCCTCTCATATTACATCATATATCCAAGTTTTCTCCTGTCCTCCCCATATCCCTTATTCACCAAACCAATCTAGCTCCCATGAAAGTCAACATATTTAACTCTACACTAATAGGATTTTTTTTTTTTTTTTTTTTTTTTTTTTTAAAGACAGACACTCCCATGTTACAATCCTCCAGCCTCAACCTCCCAACTGAGACTAGAGGTCCACATGACTCTTTTAGACAAGGTGTTGTTATGTTGCCCAGGGCAGATCTGAGTTCGAGATCCTCTTGCCTTAGTCTCCCTGAGCCCCTAGGACTACAGGGCATGCCACTGTACCCAGTCTCTAGATTAGCCCAGAAACCGAACTCAGGCCTCCCATGTGGCCCCAGCTTATGGAACACAGTGGCTTGGCAGAGCATGCAACCTTGGCTAGGCTGATAATCAGACTTCTTTTATAGACTTGGCACTGGAAGGGCAGCAGGGAGAAAATAAGGGAGTAGGGGCTAACAAAATGAATATCTGGGAAATTTGATTTTATTTTTCCTTTATCTAGAAAATTCTCAGGACTTTTACTGGGACTGAGGCTATTCTATTTATTTTTTCAAATAGAAAAAAATTATAGACTTGATGGGAAAATACAGCTGTTGATTTATACATTAGTTGGGGAAAAAAATGAATGCTTCAGAATATAGAAGCAGTTACTGAGGGAAGAGTAGAAGAGCTTGGCTAGTTACTATCCTGTCAAACTCAAGAATAATTTTTCTAAGCTTGTAGTATATCGGCAAACAATGTTGCATACTGACTCTTTTTTAAAAATCCCATTTAATAGAGTATTTCAAAACCACTTGCAGACCAGAATCAAAGACACCTGTATTCAAGTCCTACTTTTACTATTCATTCCCAATGAAACTTTAATGTAGTGTTTAACCTTTTATGTTTCAGTTCCTTCCTATTAAAAATAAAGTAATGTCGAGTAATCAAATAGCCTCATTTAAAAGGGGGAAAGCTCTATTTCACAAAAGAATACCAGCTAATAAATGTAAAAGGAATGACAGAAATAAAAGTGATCATTTTGCAATCTCTAATGAACTTACTGATTTAGATAAGAACTACCAATTAATATTTAAAACCTTTATGTTACAGTTAAAGGGGTGCTAGAGATTCTTATGCTGTCAAAATAATAACACAAACGAATGGAGGGACCAGGCTGTTGTGTACTCTTATCAATAGAAGAGACTTAAATTAACGCCTTAAATCTAACTTATAGTTCATAGGAATTACAGAGGAGATGGTAATAAACGGAAGGGACAGGACAAATCCATAAGCAGGACCTTCTGCAGGACAACTGGCCTAGATTCTTCAGTAGGACAGTGTAACAAACAGGAAACTAGTCTACACAGGAGCCTTTTACCTAACAGATTCTCTAGATTTTAGCTAATTAAAAGGTAGAGTCCTAGACTGGATTCTAGCTCAGAAAGACCAGTTACCTGGGGGAAACAATTGGAAATTTTAATGTGGAGTGCTACTAAGGAATTATTCTTAATTTTCTGTGATAAAATATTTTAGAGGTACATATTAAAATTTTTGGAAGTGAGATACCAGGATCTATAAAATGTGCTATAAAGATGATTTTTTTAAATGGGGTTAGTAATAAACAATACTTGTCACTAGATTCTTTTTAAAAATTTTGAGGAGTTTTTGCCTTAGGGTACCTGTACTCACCAGAGAGAGAAAGAGAGACAGTGAGAGAGACAGTGAGAAATCACCACGCAGGGGGCATGGTCACATCACAGCCCTTCTCCTCCATTCTTTTCCTGGGATCTTGGACTCACACACACATGCACCCAGCATGAGTTTTAAGTCATTGGGTCCGGGACTAGAACCAGAGTCAGCCACGTGAGAATGTGCTATGCCATCTGCTGGCCCCTGTCACTAGGTTTTTAAGAGCTATAAAAATTCACTGAAGAGTTTGGCTCAATGCCTACAGCATGGATATTGTTCTCTTGCACTAAAGAAAAATTCACTTTTAGTAACTAACTTATATGTAGCTTTTATTCATTTATTCACTAACTGAGAACCTCTCTACACTAGGAACTAGGCCACATGTTAGATACACAACATGTACCTTGACTTCTCTCAAGGAGCTCACAGTCTGTGACTAAACAAACATGACTACAGTAAGGTGTTCAAAGGAGCAAATTCGTAGGTGTTCCAAGAAGGTTTCGGAGGGCTTAAAAGAGGAATGGTGGTAGCTATATAAAGCAAGAGTGAGTAGGTTAGGAAGGAGAGTTATTGCTAATAAATTTCATTTGAGTATCATGCCTTCCTGAGGCATATTATATAGGTAAATAAACCAATACTAAGAAAGGCTGACTGGGACCAGAGCAGTTGGCATAATGGCTATGTCGCTGGATTCCCATGTAGTCAACCACGGTTTGAGTCCTGGACCCGGTGGCTTAAACTCATGCTGGGCACATGTGAATGTGTGCCCAAGATCCCGAGAGGAGAGTAGAGGAGAAGGGACTGCAGCATGGCCATCCTCCCTGGGATCTCTGTATTTTCTGTACCCCCAAAACACTAAGCTCATTTTTACCTCAACACATTCCTTTCTATTTCTAGGGCCAGCCTGTGGCCTGGTGGTTAAAACAACTGCATCCCACTTGCCCTACCACACAGTTTGAGTGTCTACGAGGGTCTGAAAACCCTGCATGGGCCAGCAGGTGGTATAGTGGTTATGTCACTGGACGCCCACATTGCTAAACGCAGTCCGAGCCCCAGACCCAGTGGCTTGAAAATCAAAGGGCACATGTGCGTGTGTGCCCAAGATCCCAGGAAGAAAAGGGATTGCAGTGTGGCCATCCCCCCCTGGTGGGGTGATTTCTCACTTTCCCTTTCACTATC
>NW_006159538.1:5073485-5081287 GCF_000334495.1 Tupaia belangeri chinensis | reverse complement strand
TTGCGCTCTACGCCCCCCCCCCCCCCCTTGTCTGTTCTTCTCTCTATTCAGGGAGTGAATGTGCCCTCTGGTAAATTTTAAAAAAAATTAAAAAAAAAAAGTTTCTGGTCCTTCTAATATGTCTTAGCAACCCATTACTGTAATCTACAGTAGCTGAACCTAGTCATGGACCAACACTATGATCTTCATTATCACCATCAAAAGCACACATTGAGAACTTACTATGTACCGGACATTGTTTTAAGTGTTTTTCATGTATTAACACGTACTACCCTTGCAACTTTATAAAATACTGATTAAGGTTCCCTTAGGAGGGACCAAGTTTGAGGGCTTTGGCCAACATCATACAGCTATGAAGTCAGAGAACTTGAACATAAGCATCTGGCCCTGAGCCTTTACTCTTTACGTTATGCCACATAATCATGCCAAGCAAAATATTTTGTTTTTAATGAGGGTATTTTAAAATCAAAGAAGTGCCTGACAAAGCATATGAAAAAATTCATTAAATTACAGAATAAAAGGTTATTTAAAAATGTATACATCTAAATAAGAAGAAAGCAGTTTAGTCATTTGTATTTAACTTGAAAATAAGTTATTATCATATTTTAAGACACTAGGTAAGCTAACAGTACTGCTTTTACATATTATTTTCAGAAAGCACTTTTTAATTCTATTGAGATTTGATGATTACTACTAGGAAAAGAGCCTTGCCAATCCTATGAGAATGTACATGCCTGCCTGCCCACACACACCACATGAGCCCTGTCAAAAATGAATCAGGGTGAGCTATAGCAGAAAAGAGAAATTCATCTCTCTATATTGCTAGAGGATCTTTTGGAATAATTAATTTCTAATGGCCTGTCTTCTGATATTGAGGAGCTGATTTTTGTTCTTTATAGAACTACTATAAGCATTGAGTAGTCATTTGTCAGAGTTTTTCCTCAAAGTATTCAAACTATATTCTAAAGAGGATCTCATTTTTTTTTAAAATAAAACTAATAGAAATTAATGAAAATGTCTTACCTTCTATTCCCAGTCTAATCTTCTTAAGACCCCTCTCCTTCAAAACTGATTTGGCCACATCTCTGTTTTCAATGTACTTGAAAAATCTATATAATTTTGTGCTATAAATAACTGGAAACAAGAAGACAAAAATATTTTTGTATCAAAATCAAAGTACTTAGAGATTAACTTAAATTTATCTTGATCATCAAAGGGGCCGGACAGCCCCCAAAGCCCAAATGGATGCAGTAATGCCAAAGGATGACTAGCCAACAGGACAGGACAATATTCAGTACAGTTAATATAAAAGCAAATGTCTACTTAAGAGGAAACAAGAAAAGCTTTGATAACCAATTGGGTAACCCAATCCATAGGAAAAGTCTCCTTCTGAAAGATACATCATACACAACTTATTAGACTGGGATCTACCCCAACATCCAAATAAGAGAACCAAGAGAAGATACCAACAGATGATTATTGAGCAGGCAAAGTAAAGGACTTCGCTGAGATGCCTACAAGGCCTAGTCTGGAGGGGAAAACTGCCTTGTCAAAGAGTATGAAACACATATACTTCACAATTCATGGACTGAGCAACTATTAATAAATTCCCCAAAAGGCAAAGACCCTCCCCACAAACTGTTTTCCATTCAGACGAACAACCCCATTTAATACTGATGTTAAAAATGGCAGATTCGAGCATATTCTGCCTAGGTTAGTCTGTTTAGAGCAAACTGGCTTTGCAAAGGACAGACATTCCACTGACAACATGTTGAGTCTTCCAAATGAGCTGGGAACTTCAAGGAGTTAGACTGACGGACCTTCCTCGCCTTCTCTCTTTCAGGTGGAGTTATCTCCCTTAAAAGGTGAACTGCAAAGGTTTTTTCAAAAAAAGAAAAACACACTCACAAACCAAACATGCTGGTTTAAGAGCCAATAAAAGGAAAATATGCATACAAATTCTACTCATGGAGTAAATTTGTGATTATTACTACATCCTTAAGATTACTGGTATTTCAAAATAAACATTTTTGACATCTCAGAGAAGATACTTGTCTTAAAGTCACATCTAGGGAAATCATGCTGAAAAGGTTATCTCCTCAAATCTTTAGGTTGGAACATTTTGGCACAAAACAAAACATATTTAGACAAATTAAGTGAAAGTGCTTTAAGTTCTTTTCAGCTTTAAAGTTTAAGAAAAAGAACTGTAAGAAAACAAAAATTTTGAAATGAGTTCAACAATAGAAGAGAAAAAGGTCTATCGTAATTCCTTTATTACTATAAACTTACTTCTCGTTTTACAGCTGTACTTCCTCTCTTATAGCAAACTTTTGAAACTAAAATATAAATTATAATCATTCATATTTCTAAACAGAAAACAATTTAGTATATTTCTTTTGATTTTTGGAAGCTTTCCTTTTTTCTGCATTTTGTTCTACTTTTATTCTACATACTATTATAGAAAACCATGGTCAAAAAACAGCCTAAAACTGAGAAAGTAGCAGAAATGCCTATTAAATCATTTACAAAAGAATTACAACACTCACTTAAATACATGCAAATGAAATACACCAGTGTAAATTCTGAAAAGTGCTACCATTATGATAAAATAATATTTTGAAAATCTTTAGAAGTTAAAAAAAAAAGCAGTTAGAGTCTGATTTTTTTGGCTTTAGCAAAGGGGATATAAAATTTAAAAATCAGAAATTAAAGCACTTTGGCACTTTCTATATTCCTGTGTTACTTAAACCCCAATTCTTATAGTCAACAGAAAGATGCACAGAATAGTCTCTTGTTCTGTACTCTTCTGAAGTCATTCTTTCAACTTTTCTTCTATATCTATTGAACTGGTCAAAAATACTAATATTGGGTTCATCAAGAAAAAAAATATAAGATAGATTTTTCTAACAACAATTAAAAAAAATCAAAAGACTCTAATCAAACAAATTTGGAAGAAGAATAAAACAAGCTGGATTCCACATGGCTAGCTGCACAGTTCGAGTCCCAGACTCCATGGCTTGAAAAGTCACATGAGTTGTGTGTGCATGTGCCCAAATTTCCAAGAGGAGGATGGTGGAGAAGGGACTGTGCTGTGGCCATTCCCCCTGTAGGGTGTTTTCTCTCTCTGACAAGTGTACGTGCCCGATAGCAAAAAACCAACAACAATAACAAAAAAGTCATTGTTGCTGAATACATGCTAATTTGGTCAGAAATATCTAAAAGTTAGTTCCACAAAACTTTCTCAAGGATCTCCAGGAATACATATAAAAAAAAAAAACATCTTAGAACTTATCCTTGAAAACTGTGATTTGAAGTGTCTACATTTATATTTTTTAAAAACCTCATTAAAGTAAAAAGCTATTTTTCTAATCTACTAATTCCAGGAATTACCTCTCTAGGACACTTCTAAATACAAAGAAAAAAAGAACTATTGGGATCTAGATAGTCCACAAAGAGGAGACCACTTCTGGGTATGGCAGGATGGGCACTTTTTCTGCACAGGGCCATACAGTACACACTCAGGGCTTTGCAGGCCATGCCGTCCCTGTTGCAATTACACAACTCTGCTATGATAGCATGAAAGCAGCCAGAGGCAAACCTTTGTAAGACTTTATAATAAGATTTTATTTATAAAAACAGGCAGTGGGCTGGATTTGACCCACAGCCTATAGTTTGCTGACCCCTGCTCTATGGTAAGATTCTGATGTATTTTTTTTTTTTTAACAAAAACTGTCATTTGATTAATATTATAAAAGAGATGTTTCCAGAGAGAGAAAACAAGTCACAATACTTACTTTGTGAATACTCTTCTCCCATTTGTGGTGGATATTCCTCATCCCAATCGACCACATCATCATCTGTAAGCACCACTATATGGCATTCTCGCTCCCCACTCTGGGCACTGGCTACCATGAGAGGGAGGATCATTTCTTCCAGATAAAATTCAAATTGTCTACGAGCACCATCATTCGACAACTCATGCATTAGGGCACCTGAAATGAAACCCACAAAAATATCTTGATTTTTTAGATGGCTGAGAAGTAAAACAGAAGCAAAACACGGATAAGACACCAGATTAATTCAGTATCTATTCTGGGATACTACAGACAATATACTAGTTATTCTTTAGTCACCAAAACCTTTCCTAAGAAGTTCTTATTCAATTGTAGAATTTCATAGCACAAAGAGCTAACTGAAGGCATCTAACACAAGCCTAATTTTAGAACTTATTTAGTAATTTGCCTATGGTTATAAAGTTTGCATAGTTAAAACTGAAACCCCATCCCTAGTCCAGGAAACTTTTCACTAACTTCTGTTATCCTTTATCAATATATGTATGTCTGACGGTATACCTTAGTGATACTTTTCAAATTATCCATAAGAACTAAAATACTGGGTTATTGGAAAAGTTATGACACATGTTTGCATAGAAAAATGTGTCATGGTTTTTCCGATGACTGAATGGTTCCCATATTCCATCTCCCACAGTTCTATTTCTCAGAAAGTTACTCACAAACAACATTAATATTTGAGCAGAGAAGGAGAGATGAGATAACAAAAATCAATGGAGTTTGGGATAAGGCAAGCAAAACAGAACACGGTATAAGAATTCCATAACAGACTTGATCCTAGAAGTGATGAGGTGAAAGATAAAGACTTGACCCTCACTAAATACAAATATAATGAACATCTCCAACTTCCCAAATACTTAGCCTGCAGACTCACCTGCACTGACCTAATTTTTTTTTCTTCTGTTCCTATTTCAGTGGCGATGTCCTATCACTTATCTAAGTCTCCACTATCTCAGAACCATTGCTACTGCATTAGCCTCAAGGGAGAGGTTAAGCAGCAACTGGATATGTGGATGGACTGTGTGAATGTGTGAGAGTAAGCATGTGTGTAGGAATTGAGAGAAGGCTAGAGAAGGGCACTAGAACTCAGATACAGTCTCCTGAGGGACTTTTTTATCCCCAATTATGTCTACATTCTCAGGACCCCAAGTTCTCTAGGGATAGACTAAGATACTTTGCCTGCAAAGTATCTTGAACTTGATGGAGCTAATACTAAGAAATGTAAAGTTCATATTTTTATATTATCTTTTTTTTTTTAAGTTGCTGGAGGGCACACATATGCTCACCAGAGTGAGACAGAAACAGGGAAGAGCACCTCCTGTTGGGGCAGAATTGCTCTGTGCAGCCCCTTCTCCATCTGGTTGGGATATATATACATATATATCATTGTCATAATACATCACAGTAATAATATAAGAAATGGCAAAATAATTAATCATCTATATTACTACTACTTAGACATAAGAAATGGCTATATAATTAATCATCTATATTACTACTACTTAGCCATCTCTCTCTAGGCTAGCTACTCCCCATTATCATTTTTTCTAATTTCCTTTAAGCCAACTTCCTAGATGTCTCCACACATTCTTTTCCCCCTAGCTTCTAAACTAATTTCAATCTAGCTTCCACTCACACCGCTCTATAAAACTGTTCTTGCTATGGCCTCCAAACAGCCTTTATATTGTTAAAGACAATCTACGGCTTCTGAGCTCAATCTTAACTTTGACCTCTTGGTTAAATCTCTTATAGTAGACTGCTCTATTTCTTAAAACACTCTCCCCCCTAACAATCTCTGATACCATTATTCCTGTTTTTCTTTCTTTGTATAGTTCTTTCTCGGTCACCGTTGCCAATTTTCTCTTCCAGCTATTCATTAAACATTAGTATTTCCCAGGCCATTTTAAGTTCTTTTCTTGTTTCACCCTAAGCTAACAATTCTCAAATTTATTTCTGAGGCATAGATGCACATTATGCCTTCAACTGTCCTCTGAAAACCCATTTGAATACCACCTCACAGGCACCAGAACAACTTATCATCTCGGCCTCTCTCTGCAGAGTTTTCCACATTGGTAAATGGCATCACCATCCGTTCACGTTCTCAGAATCATCTCAGAATGGTGTCAGACATACAGCAGGCACTTAATTATTTATAGAATAATGAATCCATGGCTCTCCCTTCATCTCTTAATCCAAATAATTCCTCAAGTCCTCATAAACATGTCTTGAATTGTATCATTTCCTTCCTATGGCAGATAATACTTCTCAAGGGTGAGTGCAGAATTTCCCATGCCACATGCTTTTCAGAAAGGTGATTTTAACATTTCCTCCTAAGAGGTAGAGTCTAACTGCTGTTTCCTTTCATCTAAGCTGGTCTAGGGGTACATGGCAGAGATGGTTCATAACTTTGGAGTCTAAGTCAAGAAAAGCCTTGCAGCTTTGCCTTCATCTTCTAGAATGTTTGCTCTCCAAATGCTTCCTCTCTGAACCCAGTCTCCAGGCCCTGAGAAGCCTATGATACATAGAGAGGCCACATGTAGCTACTCCGTTGGACACTCCTAGCTGAGCTCAGTCCTTAAATTGTCCAGGCCCTTCAATTCCTCCCAGATGAGGCAGAATGTAAAGAAGTCATAAGCAATCACTAATGTGCACTCTCCAAATTCCTGACTCACAGAATAGAGTAAGAAAATGGTTTTAGTTTACGCACCTAAATTTGGGCTGGTTTGTTACACAGAAATACCTAACCAGATACACTCTAACCTCTTGCTCCCATCATGGCCCAAACTATTACAAAAGCTCTTTAATTATATACCCCCAATATATGCTTTTGCTACTCTAATTTATTTTTTGCCATGGCAGCTAAATGGAATGAAATGTCTCTGCTAGTTTAAACCTCTCATGACTTGTACTATCTTTAGAATAAAGTCCCACTTGATCCCAAAAGCCCTACTATTTGAAAAAGGTTGTAAGTCAGTGTGTAGAATCCTTTAAATCGTCCTTCCTTCAAATACTGTCCATATGGTAATGACTCTCACTTATCTGACTACATTTCTCTCCTGAACTTTAGACATGTACAAGGGGACTCCAAAGTTGTAGAAAATGGAATTAAAAGATAAAAGGCCAGTCCCATAGCCCAGTAGTTAAGGGAGCCAGAGCACACATGGCCACGTGGTTTGAATACGGCTAAATTTGGGGACTGAAAAACATATTAGGCACATGTATGGGCATGTCCCAAGTCCCAACAAGATGGAGAAGGGACTGCACAGAACAATTCTGCCCCAACAGGAGGTGCTCTTCCCTGTTTCTGTCTCACTCTGGTGACCATATGTGTGCCCTCCAGCAACTTAAAAAAAAAAAAGATAATATAAAAATATAAACTTTACATTTCTTAGTATTAGCTCCATCAAGTTCAAGATACTTTGCAAGCAACAATACCATCCATTTAGTCTATCCCTAGAGAACTTGGGGTCCTGAGAATGCAGCCATGTCCTTTTTACATGATTAACTGAAGAAACATAGGTGCCCTTTGAAGATTTTTTAAGATAAGGAAAAAGACATCAGAGAGAGCTAAGTCAGGACTGTACAGCAGCTGCCTAATGACTTCCCACTGACACTCTCACAAGATTGCTCCTGTTTGATGAGAGGGATGAGCAGGAGCACTGGTGAGGAAGAAACGGACTCTGATGCAGCTTTGCCGAACGTTTTTCTGCTAAAGCTTCAACTATCTCATGACTCTCCCTTAATAGCAGTTGCTACTGTTCTTTGGCTCTCCTGAAAGTCAACAGGAAAAATGTCTTGAGCATCAAAAAAATGTTGGGAACCAGCAGTTAGCGTAATGGCTATGTTGCTGGACTCCCACGTAGTCGACCGCGGTTCACGTCCCGGACCCGGTGGCTTAAAACTCACACTGGGCACGTGTGCGTGCATGCCCAAGATCCCGAGAGGAGAATG
>NW_006159538.1:5052133-5072836 GCF_000334495.1 Tupaia belangeri chinensis | reverse complement strand
CTGTCTGTCTGGCGAGCACACACGCCCTACAGTGAAAATCTCTCCAAAAAAAAAAATAATACTAATGTGCTGCCATGATCTTTTGCTCTGACTGGACCACCTCCACTTCTGGCCAGCCACCACTCTGTGCTTTCTTCAGGACTGTGCGTGAAGCCCTGTGTCATCTCCTGTTAAATAATGCTGTAGAATCTTGAGCCCACTTGTTTACAATCTCCATGGAAAGCTCTGCTGTTGTCTGCAGCTGATTGGGGCACACTTGTTTTGGCAGCTATCAAACAGAAAGTCCACTCAACTTTAAATTCCCAGTCAGAGCTGTTTAGACTGAACCAACTGAGACGGCTATAGTGTTGGCTAGTGTTCTGCTTTCTATCTGGTCCTCTCCAGGTAGGGTGCAAGCAGATTACCTCCGTCCTCACACACTGATGGGGATGGACTCCCGGCCCAAGCATCGTCCTCAACATTTCCTTACAACGAGCTGTCCACTTGTATGCTGCTGATCTCCTTGGGGCGCTGTCCCCACAAACTTTTTATAAGGCATCAGTAATTTTACCTTCCTTCTAGTCAAGCTTTTACCATAAATGTGATGTTTGTTTATGGTTCAAATTTAGCAGAATTTATGATGCTCTGGTAGAGGTTCTTTTCAAACTAATGTCTTATTCTTCTCAGAGCCTCAAACTAAGCATGTCTGTTCAAACATGTGTTAACAAGTTAGTATGAGTTTACTTGGGTGCAAAACAATTTGAAATCCATGTATAGTTTTTTCATTAATGCTTACTCCCATATACTTTTTCAAGACAATATACCCAATGTCCCACTCAACATTTCCACTTGGATACCTAACAAGTATTTCAAAGTTAACATGTCCAAATTCAAGTTTCTAAATTTCTGCTGCCTGTGAAGTAACCACCTTCTCAGTAAGTGGCAATCCTACACTTAAAGCCCCAGTCTTCTTTCCCACCGCACACTCAACAACCAAATCCTGACAACTCTAGCATTCAATAATCAGAAACCTGACTACTTCATGCTGCTTTCACTCTAATCCAAGCCACTAACATCTCTAGATTTCTTTGACAGTTCAAAACTCAACATCTAATTATATGAAGTTTAACTTAAAATAGTGCTATGAACGAAAAGACACAAAACTTGAAACTGAGGATTTATAATGTTCATTGTTTCAACTAAAACCATTTTTTGAGACATGAAAAAAAGCAACATTGTCCAATTTTATAGTTGCATGCTCCAGCTATCGAACTATTAGACTTTAAACTCTTACATACCCTTGAGAGAGAAATGCACTCAGCGGTAGACCATTCACTTCTCTGTCACACCTACTGATATTTTTATGAAGATCTCAAAGGATGTGTGGCAAAAATAACATGGTACTTATGGAAGACTTAATATCTCAGATCTTCATGGACTTAGACCATAACTGAGCATCAAGTGCCTTCATAACTTCCCTTCACAGAGTTTAAGACACATTGCTCTTTGAAAAGGTATGATATCAGTCTGCCAAGCTAGGGCTGAACTTCAGTAACACAGTACAGTAAGGTTATAAGCCACATGTATGAATTTTTTTTTAAGTTTATTTACTCCCTCTATGAGTAAGAGAAAAAGGGAGAGAGAAGTAGCATACCCAACAGGGTCCTGAGACCATGGTCTATCTGGAGCCTTCAGCCAGCCTCAGGCGATGGGCAATCAGATGCTCAGTGTACTCAGGAGTTCTCCGGACTGAAGAGGGAGCCCTGTCCTGTGGGACTGCCTCACAGAGTGCTGCCATTTACTGCTGTACCACCATCCCAAACTTTTAAAATGGTTCCTCGCCGTATACAGGATATGATTAAGACATTAATTTGATACTATTACGTTGTCAGGAAAGTTATGATGTATTTTTCTATGAAAAAATGTGTCATAACTTTCCTGACAACCTAATAAAATCTTGCATAATTAGGTCCACCTATTTGTTCCCTGTCTCCTTCTGGTCCTGATAAATATCTGGGCTGATTAGGTTATTCTAAAACTACCTGTTGCACCCTTACGCTAAAACTTCAGCTCTCAGAATGTACCGCAGACTCCTTGGGGAGACCAGGCTTCATCAGCTAAGCTGCCCTCTTTCTTTGCTGTGTGCAGCAATAAAGCTATACTCTCTACTATCTGTCTGTATCTGCCCGTCTGTCTCTCTTTCACATGCGTGCGTACACACACACACATATGAATAAATTCCCTATTCTTTCTAAATCATTCCTGTTCATTCTTTACTCCCTGAACTCCTCTGAGCTCTTTCCCAATCCTCCTACCTCACAATGCTTCCCCTTCCTCTGAACTTCTCCAACCACTTAATACCCAAGTCAACATTTAATACTTCTCATATTCTATTTTGAAATGTTGCATATAATCAACTCTCTTCTCAGGCATGGCATGAAGATAGAGGAATGGGGGAAGGAAGCACTGGCAGGTGGAAAGAGTTGGGATTCCAAAGTTCTAAACCCTGCTCTATGGTTGAAGTTCTTAGATAAAGTCACTTACCATTACATATAAATGAGAGCAAGGGATTCATTCTAGGACATCTGATAACAAATACATTTTGGAAAATTATTTGAATGTTCCACAGTAGATATTATTTACATAATTAACAAAAAAATATTACAAATATTCTGTATGATCTGAGGAATGAAGACAAATCACCCTTGACCAAAGCCAGAGATTTCAAGGTAGGAGATACAGGCTGATAACAAATGATGTAGGACATAGTCAAGGAGGAAATCAAAACCAGTTCATCAAAAAAAAGATTAAAGTTTTATAAAGTTTTGGAAAATGCAGACTTCTATAAAGAACTTACATGGTACTAGGATGCTTTACATTCCAATTAAAAAATATCTGAAGTCTATCTAAACAGCACTATTTCAGGCTTTTCCTCCCAGTATATTCTAACTTTACTAACTATTCACACATAAAACATAATACTTACTGAGATCTCTACATTTAATAGTACTATATTCAAAAGAGATACAAAGATAATCACATGCTTCTCTCAGCTCAGGAATAGATATGCCATCAGGACAACGGATTATTCCTGTTTTATAGTAATCCTGAAAAAAAAAAAGATGAAAACTACATAAAATATTTGTGGTGCAAGGTAACTAAAACTTATTAAAGGTTAGGTTGGCTGCATTTTTTAAATTAATAAAGCTCTGAAGTTTCTGAAACGTGGAATTTTAAAGTAAAGCGAGACTTCAGCTTACCTAACAACTTCTTCATTTTACCTATAAGGATAATGCAGCCCTAGATGAATTCAGTAGCTTACCCAGTCACACAGCTATTTAACAACAGAGAGAAGATTAGAACCTAGGTCTCTCCACTACCTTACTCATCTCTTCTCTCTCCTACATTGTACTAATTCGTACACATTTGCCCTCACAAGTTTATTTTTCTGTACAATTACTGTAACATTTTAAACTTCCTGGGCTAGCAGAAGGTGGCATGGTGGTTAAGGCACTGGACTCCCACATGGCCAACCATGACTTAAGTCCTGGACCTAGCAGCCTAAAAGTCATGCTGGGTATGTACGCACGTGTGCTCAGAATCCTAGGAGAAAAACTGAGGAGAAGGGACTGTGGCATGGCCATCCCCACTGGGGGGTAATTTCTCCCTTTCAATCTCACTGTCTCTGTCTCTCTCCCACAAGCACACAAGTTCTGTGGAAAAAATAAAATAAAAGCCTTTAAGAAAATTGAACTTCTTAGGACCAGCAGTTAGCATAATGACTATGTCGCTGGACTCCCACATAGTTGACCGCGGTTCGCTTCCCGAACCCGGTGGCTTAAAATTCACGCCAGGCGTGCATGCGTGCATGCCCAAGATCCTGAGAGGAGAATGGAGGAGAAGGGATTGAGGCATGGCCATCCCCCCTGGGGTGTGATTTCTCGCTTTCTGTCTCTCTGTCTCTCTCTGTCTGTCTGGCGAGCGCACGCGCCCTATAGCAAAAACCTCTAAAGAAAACTTCTTTTTAAAAAGTAAATAAATTGAGGAGCCAGCAAGACGGTGTGGTGGTTAAGGTGCTGGACTCCTACATGGTTGACCATGGTCCAAGTCCCAGACCTGGTGGCTTGCTTCTTTTTTCTCTTTCAGTCTGTCTCTGTATATCTCTCTCTGGTGAGTGCCAATAACCTATAGCAAAAACTTTACAAGTAATAATAATAATAAATTAAATTTAAAAACAAATAATTTGGACCAGCAGATGGTGTAATGGTTAAGTTGCTAGACTACCATGTAGTCGACTGCAACTTGAGTCCCAGACTAACAGCTTAAAACACTTGCTAGGAATGTGTGCATGCGTGCCCAAAATCTTTAGAGGAGAACATAGGAAAAAGGATTGTAGAGTGACTATCCCTCTTAGGGGGTGATTTCTCGCTTTCTGTCTCTTTGGACAACACACATGCCCTATAGCAAAACCAAAATATATGTATACACACACACACAGAGGAATTCAAATAGCCATATTCATTCACAGGTAGCAAAAATGATTAATTTACTGTATTTAGAAGAATTAAAGAGGGAGGAGAAATACAACTCTAGAAATGTTACAACCGGGACCAGCAGATGGTGTAATAGCTAAATTGCTGGACTGCCATGTAGTTGACCATGGTTCGAGTCCCAGACCCAGTGGCTTAAACACATGCTGGGTGCATATGCATGTGTGTCCAAGATCCCAAAAGGAAAATAGAAGAGAAGGGATTGTGGCATGGCCTTCCCCCCTAGGGGGTGATCTCTTGCTTTCTGTCTCTTTGTCTTTCCGGTGAACACATGCGCCCTATAGCAAAAACCTCTCTCAAAAAAAAAAAAGGGACCAGCAATTGGCTGGGGGTTGATTTCTTGCTTTCTGTCTCTCTGTCTCTGTCTTTCTGGCCAGCACACGCGCCCTATAGCAAAAACCTCTCCAAAAAAAAAAGTAGAAATGTTACAACCAAATACTTGAAAGAACTATCTATGTAGACTTAAGATACGAATCATCCCTATCTTATCTTCTCAAATATCATAAAATGTTTATATCATATTATCTTTATATACAAAAATAAACATAAATTAAATGGTATTTAATAAAAAACAATATCCTCCATACCTTCAAAAAGATATTCAAATAGAACACTGCTTTCAACCCAATTACTTACCAAGCAAGAGTCTCATGATTAAATTATAGATGTAAGAAACACACACTCACCAAAATAGCTCGAAACACAGTGGAACCAATTCCCTCTGCCACTTCATACTCTCCCTTCTCATTGGGACGTGTAAAGTTATGTTCTCGGCCCGATCCAAACATCCTATAACAGCAAATAATTAAGAAATTCACCAATAGGATGTGTCCTTCAAAATGGAAAATCAATATAATGTACAAAAGTACGAAGGAATTATAATTTAAACATTAAAATACACAATTAGTTCAAGAATTTTTATCAGAAATGTATTGTGGCAAACATTACAAATAAAAATGTGTTAACAATAATTCCCTTTTGATGGGAGAAAATAGTAGTACAGATTCCCTGTAAGCAATAATAAACTTCAATGACAAAATTCAAAACAAATGAATTCCCAAGTCCTTCCCCTTTACCTTGGGGAAAACAAAACAGAAAACAAAAAACAAATCCCAATCAATTTAGGAGGAAACTGATTTTTTTTAATATCAGAAAGAAAAAAATAAAGGAAAACCATGTTATCTGTTCTTTTCCTTAAAATGCAGTTGTCATTGTAAAATTAATGCTTTAATATAGCATATATAGTAAGTTAAATTGGGAAAAAGATACAGGCAAGTTAAGCTGTTTTACATTCCACAATCCTTTTTTTTTCTTTTTGGAGAGGTTTTTGCTATTGGGCGCATGTGCTTGACAGAAAGACAGAGACAGACAGAAAGCAAGAAGTCACCCCCGAGGGAGGATGGCCACGCTGCAATCCCTTCTCCTCCATTCAGCCTCCTCTCAGGATCTTGGGCATGCACGCACGTGCGCCCAGCTTGAGTTTAAGTCACCAGGTCTGGGACTCGAACATGGTCGACTACATGGAAGTCCAGTGACATAGCCATTATGCCAACTGCTGGTCCCTACATTCCATAGTCTTAACTATAATTGTAGTAAACACTGCTCAAAATTCTTAAGACTTGCATTCTAAAACTGAAGAAAAAGCAATCAAATGCTAGGATAGACAGAATAGAAATGTGAAGAATGAAAAGTTTAAATAAATGAGTAAAAAGATCTTAACATCAATTTTTATATGAGAAATATAACTGAATCTAATGTTTCATCAAGTTATATGGTTGACCCTTAAACAGCAACTACAGACTAAGCATCCCTAATCAGAAAATCTGAAATATGAAAGGCTTCAAAATCTGAAATTTGCATGCCAACACAACACTACAAGTGGAAAATTCTACACCTGATCTCATGAGATGAGTTGCAGTCAAAATACTGCAACACAAAAATATTGTAAAAAAATTACTTTCAGGCTATGTGCCTAGGTATATATGAAACATAAATTAATTCTGTGTTTAGACTTGGATCCCATCCCCCAAATATCTCATTTTATATTTGTATGTACATATATACACAGTGCGCACACACACACACACACACACACATTCCAAAATCTAAAGAAATGTGAAATCTGAAACACTTCTGGTCCCAAGCATTTCGGGTAACAAATACCTATTTATTATATTTATTTAGAAAAGTGGCTATTACAAAATGTGTCCTTTGTAATGGAAAGTTTAATGCAGTACTCTCAAAAATGTAAATGTAAAAATCATAATTAAAGAAAGCTGAATCTCTGAATTTGACAATAACACTATCTCCAAAGTAAATATGATTGATCTAAATATTCTACTTAACAGTTTCCTAATTTAATGGTTTCCTCTTTAGTTATAGTACAAAGTCTTATGAAGAATACAGCTTTTTCTATTTCAAAGTTTCTAAAAGAATGCCAACAGTTTTTTTTACAGTTCCCATGAATATTAATTTTCCTCCCCAAAGATATGCTTTAGTCAATAACATGAAAAGAAGCCTTCATCGACCAAAAAAAAAAAAAAAAAGAAGAAGAAGAAAAAGACAGTCTTTCAGGAATCAAATGTCATGCAATTTTCTCAAATACTTGGAGCTTTTAACAAAAGGAAAGCTTTTTTTCTGGATCAATTTAGACACACAGACTTAAAAAAAAAAAAAAATAAATACCGTAACAGATAGAGCAAAATGCCAAAGATCTACTTTTTTACTACGCATTTCTTTAAGTTTTCTGTAATAATATAAAATATCAATAGTGTCATCTTAATAACTTCCACCAATAATCTTCCCTAAGGACACAAAAAGTACACAAAAACGCATAATCAAGTATTTTTTTTCTCACGTGATATAAAGTCTAATATCAGTGTTAAAAGAAAATATTTAACTACTCAAAAATATGAGGAGCCTTCAAAAGTTCATGGAAAACACATAGAATAAAAAACTGCATGTATTTCTAATTTTTTGTGCCAAAGTGCATTTGTACTTTAATCCATCTGTCCACAAACTTTTTGAAGCCCCTCATATACACAGCATCACAATGCCAGTATTTATTCTATATTCTGAGACACTGACCAATCCCTCTTCCTCTTGCTCTCCCAGATACACATAAATTCCATTTGTAATCTAGAAAAATACCAAAAGTTATTACCTCACATAAACTTCTATTTAATTTATATACTCCTTCATTATATATTAGCATAAACAAAGATGCTGATTTTACAGCTGAAAGACATCAATCCTAGATTTGAACAAATTGAAAAATCAAGTCTACATTATTTATATCCTGCCTAGACTGTGGTGCCTGTAAGTGCAAACTCTGAATCTATTATTCTGGGCCAGGATAAATCGGATGACTATTACCTCCTCCATTCTACTAAGTACTTGCTAATAGAGTTCTCATTTTTAAAACTATTTTTTAACGAGACAAACAAATGAACATGTGTGCGTAGATAGACACCTTGACAGGGTCTTACCACGCCATGATCCTTCCAACCCAGCCTCCCAGCCAGCCAGGATTGCAGGTACACTGCTGTGCCCAGCACATTCAGGGCTGTGGGGATTTGAACCTGAACCTCCCATGTGGCTTCAGCATTGCAAAGCAGGGCCATTTGCACTACTGTTGCCAGCCCTCCCTTTGTTTTTTTTTTAAAAAGGTATCTACATCAAACTGAAAATTCATGCAATCTTCACAGCTAACCAGACTGTTTTATGTTTAAGCAAGCTGATACCTTTTTTTTTCTTTTTGTTTATTTTTTTTGGGGGGGGAGAGATTTTCACTATAGGGCACGTGCGTTCGCCAGACAGAGACAGAGAGAGACATAGAGACAGAAAGCAAGAAATCAACCCCAAGCGGGGATGGTCACGCCACAATCCCTTCTCCTCCATTCTCCTCTCGGGATCTTGGGCACGAACGCACATGCGCCCGGCATGAGTTTTAAGCTACCGGGTCCCGGACGCAAACCGCAGTCAACTACGTGGGAGTCCAGCGACATAGCCATTACGCTAACTGCTGGTTCCTGATACCTTTTACATTTGGTAGTTCAATATGGGAATCTGAGTGTGGGAAATTGTATTTGAATTATAGCTGCTAAATTTATCTGGTTATATTCAATTGATGGTTCTAATCTATAGAGATCTTTTGGTATCCTGACTTTAATAACTAATATATTTACTATTTCTACTGATACTACAAAGAACATTAAAAATAAAACCAAGTTCAAGTTCTTGCCTTACCACTTTCTAACTGTATTAACTTGGACAAGTAATTCAACCTCTCAAGCTCAGTTCTTTTATCTATAAATAAGAATGCAATACTCCAATAAAGAATTACTATAAAACTAAAATGAAAAAATAGGGCTGTGAAAAGCTACATAATTAATAATACAAAGAACTGTAATAATACAAACCTGCCCAACATTGTATTTGGCTGTGCAGTAAAAATGGATGGGTCTACAACAAATCTAGTGTTATCCACTATTAGTGTCACTCGTTCTGATGTTCTTACACTCCGAGCTCCTTCTTTTGCATTTTCGTATACGAACACCATCTCCCCAGACGTCTTACAGCTACCATCTGAACTTGACTGACTACTGTTTCTGCTGCCATTCCCAGCACTGCTCATGGAACCATTTGGGGATGCTTTTTGAGGACGAGGACTACTTGGACGAGAGGAACTGTGATCTTTTTCACGTTCTGAAATAGAGATGTTAAACAAAGTAATGCAAATTTTCTTTTAAAATTTCAAGATTTATATATATTTTTCAAAATGTTTGATTTAGAAAAGTTATTTTAAATCATGGCATTACTGCCTTTTTATTTCAAATAACATTTTCACAGGACTTCATAAACATTAGTTTACTTCCCAGCAATAATATCCAAAATATCAAAATGTTTAAAATATTTGTTTGCACCCCTTTTTTTTTTAAAGCCTTTTTGCCACATAGTATATTTGCTTGCCAGAGAGGGACTGAGGGAGGGAAAGTGAAAAATCACCCCCTGGGGGGGTGCCACACCTCAATCTCTTCTCCTCTCAGGATTTTGGGCACACACACACATGTGCCTGGCATGATTTTCAAGCTGCTAGGTCTGGGATTCAAACCATGGTTGCCCATGTGGGGAGTATAGTAGCTTAACCACTGTGCCACCTGCTGACCGCTTGTTTGCACACTTTTTAAAAAGATATATAGTCATTCTTGACCCAGACTAAAATCAAAATTAAGGTAAACTTTATGTTATTACTTCACTTAATATATATTGAGTTGTCGGAAAATTTATGATGTATATTTTCTATGTAAAAATGTGTCATGACTTTTCCGACAACCTGATAAAAACCCAAGGAAACAAAATCTCACAAGTCAAATTTTAAAAATACACAGAAAGTTTATTAATAATAATTGCCAGAGTTTGCATGTGCTCTCCAGCGAGGGAGAGAGAGAGAGAGGCAGGCAGAGGGTATGCATGTGTGTGTGTGTGTGTGTGTGTGTGTGTGTGTGTGTGTGTGTATACATATATACAGTATTACTATATAATAATATATTGATATTAACATATTGGGTTGTCAGAAAAATTACAATACATTTTTGTATAGAAAAAAATACATCATGATTTTTCTGACAACCCAATATTACATTATATGAAATAATGTTTGATAATTTTCTATATAGCATATTAACAAGAATACCAACTTAAACTGTCCTAATTACTAAAAGGGGTAACATTATTCTGAGAACCAAGTATAAACTCTGGAATCTCACTCTGTTAGGGGCAATCTAAAACCTGCAATTTACCACACAAAACGAAGATCTGAAAATGAAGGAAAAAATATCACTAAGGACAAGAAGTATTTATGTTTTAAAATAATGTTTAATATCTACCAAAGAAGCATTAGCAGCTGATAATACACTGCTTTCCTCTCATTCATACCTTTGAATAAAGCATTGCTGCAGGTTTTTTATTAATAATAAACTTTCTGTGTATTTTTTTAATTTGACTTGTGAGACTTTTGTTTCCTTGGGTTTCTATCAGGTTGTCAGAAAAGTCATGACACATTTTTACATTCATAATTATTGTCCACAATTTTCATAGGTAGAAAATATTGTTAGAATTCAGAAAATTTTCATTAGATATTCCAATATTCTACAAAGAAGAAATAAAAACTAAGATTATTGTGTTGAGTTTATTTAGAGGCTAGATCACTAAGATCACTAAACTTTAAAGGTGACCTAAAAATGTATTTCCATCTCACCAGTTTCATCAGCTTTTGCCAAATTCCTCTATGACTCAGGCTACTTAGAACACTCTGTACAGCATTACCGATTATATAATTAGATTTGCTCTATCTCCAGAGATACTCTGTCATCTCCGTTTTATTGTCTGTTTCCACAATGCTGGTAGAATCTCAAAAGCAAAATTTGGTAAAGTAATACAATAATTTATTGTATCCTGTTAATTCTATTCCCAGACACTGAAGTTATTACTATGTAGTAAACTGTCAACTTATTTATACCTTTGTTCATTTATAAACACTAGCCCATGATTCTATTCAGATACTGACAACTGACAATTTCTCGGCATTATTAGACTGTAATATAAATGATTTGACTTAGTGCAGATTATCAGAAACTACATCATCTAGTTAATCAAGTATTTAACTTGTCCCTTTCCTAAAAGAAAATGAAAACCATCAAGCTCACATTGCTTAGGTAACTTCTACTTCAGTCTAATGCCTTACAGTCACACAATGTGTTCAACTGGGGTAATAACGTTCATTTATAGTAATGAGTAGGAAGGAGGGAAAGATCTTGAGCTACTTGCTAAGAAAGTAAGAAACTTCACACCTTCCCTTTTATCTTCTATTTTTAAATCTGAAATATTGTCAAAAATCAGAATAAATAACTCCATGGTGGTTATTCCAGTTTTTACTTATTTTATTAGTGTAAATAGCCAGAGTTTCTAATCAGTGATTTACTTTACTGGGCCAGCCCCATTGCCTAATGGTTAAGGGAGGTTAACCCCATATGGCCAACTGCTGTTCAAGTTCCAGCCTCAGCAGCTTGAAAAATGCACTGGGTATATATGCATGCATGACCTAAATCCTAATAGGATAGAGAAATGGAGGAAAAGGGAACTGCAGTGTGACCACACTCTGTTGGGAGTTGTCATTACCCTCTCCCCTCTGCCTCTCTCTCTGGTGAATACACATGCCCTCTGGCAATTATTAAAAAAAAAAAAAATAACCTGGGGCCAGCATGTGGCCTAATGGTTAAGGTGCTGGACTCTCACATGGCCGACTGCAGTTCAAGTCCCACACCTGTCGACTTGAAACACACCAGGAACATGTGTGTGCATGCCCAAAATCCTAAGTAGAGAATGTAGGAGAAGGGACTGCAGTGTGGCCATCCCTCCTGAGGAGTGATTTTTCACTCTCACTATTTCTCTATCTCTGTCTGGCAAGTGCATATACCCTACGGTAAAAACCTTAAATAAATAAATAAATAAATAAATCTGCACTACAAATGATTCTATAATAAACCACTGCTATGTATCTCATAAGCTAAAAATTAACTTGAAAAATTTACTTTGAAAATTTTAAAATCTACAAATCAAAGTTTTAAAGACTTTTCAAGTTACACTTTTTATAAGAATGGCCTAGACTCAAAAAAATTCACCTTTGAGATTGTTCTTCCTCAGTAAGAACCAAGCTCAACTAAAACAGCAACAACTGAATTACAGAAGCTAATTTTATTCTATAGTATTCAGCACAGTTCAATGTCTTAGCACTTTAAAAAGGTAAATGCATGCTTTTAAGAACTGATGGGAAGGATAGTTGACTTTACCTACCAACATGGTGCTGTCGGGTTGGAGAAGTAACATTTCTAATACAAGGAGTAAGTTGAGACTCTGTTCTTTCATGAGATGAATCTCTTGATCTGTCACTTGACCTTCGTCTATCTCTTGATCGCTCATGTCCCCCACTAGCACCATGTAGACTCATTTTGGTGTGATCGACTCCTCCTTTAGCAACACGTGAGGGAGTACTAATAAGTTAGAAAAGAAAATTAATCATAGAAACAGAATGTAAGATCACAAAACATTTTTAAAGAAAAATCCAATTACCATAAAACTAATATTTTGAAATGCAAAAAATTCAGATGCTATTTTCCAATTCTAAAAGCTAATTTACCTTAAATTTGTATTATAAATTCTGGAATAGTATGTCTTTAAAGATCACATAATGGGGACCAGCTCTGGTTAAGCACTGTGTACAGAAAGCTGGATCCCACAAGACTGACAGTAGTTTGAGTCTCAGCCCCAGTGACTTAAAAAAGACACCAGAAGCATGGTATGCATACCCCAAATCCTGACAAGATAGAGAAATAGAGAAAAAAGACTGTAGTATGACCAGGCCCTACTGGGTACCGGGCTGAGATGGGGGTTCTCTCTCTGATGAGTGAGTGTACCCTCTGGCAATTAAAAAAAGAAAGGAATTAAAACTGAAAATAAAATCACATAATAGGATTCAGTTTTTTTTTTTTTCTGTTGTTGGGTTTTCTTTTTTTATTTTTTCATAGAATAGAAAACTAAAACCGATAAAAGGTTAGCTGACTTTTGAGTTAGAAGTAGGAGCAACACTAATAAAACCTCACACAGATAAATATTACTGATGTTCTTTTGATTTCATTAACTGGAGGTGGGAGAGAAAACAAAAGAACTCCAGCTTCTGGACCACTTAAAAAAGCACAGGTATGGGGCAAAGTAAATGGTCTCTCTGTCAAATAAGGTAGGTCTACATATTACTTCAATTAACTCACATTGAAAACTCTTTTCAAAATATAATTTTAAAAGGTTTTTCTGGAAGAGCACTTCTCTGTGAAAACTACACTGTGTAGACAGTCACAGAATATTAAATATTTTAAAACATCTTATATGGCATGAACTTGTCTATGAGAAGCAACTAATTTGATTACCTGAAATAGCCTAGTTATATATAACAAAATTCATTCATGCAATTATTGACCATTTTATGTGCTACGTGCACAATGCTGTGCTAAATGCCAACAGAAACAGAAGCTCCCTCAGGAGCTTATGGTCTAAGTGTAGCAGCAATGCATCAATGTGTAGAAATGTACACAATTCAAGAGTTACCCCAACTTCCAAATATAAAACTACTAAACATATTTCAAACTATTAAGTCGTGGCAAAATGTGACTAAACACATTCCAAATTATTGGGTCGCCTATGCAAAAATGTTTCATCAATTTCCTGATGAACCAATACATAGCTACTAAAAGAGTTATCAATAACAAATGTTTTAGGACTTCAGAAGAAGAGGACATAGCTGTAGATTAGAGTATGTCACTAGTGCCCCAGGCCGTGACAAATACATAAGATTTCAATAATATGAATATACTGAAAGTAAGAAAATTGATGGTGATAAAAATGAGAAAACCAGCCCTAAGGCAATTTGGAAATTTATCATGTTAGCACATACACTGGACATGGTATAAAAATAATATTTTTTTTAAATAGGAGGGACCCAATGATTTTAAAGTAACAGAATCAAAATGTCTTTTAATATTAAAGTTGCTTGACATTTTCTTAATTTTTTTTTCATTTATCTTACTTTATTCTGTGTGGTTTTGTTTTTGTTTGGGTTTTATTTATTTATTTATTGCCAGAGAGTACATGTGCCTTGCCAGACAGACAAAGAGAAAGAGACACAGAGAGAGAGAAAGCAACCCTAGTGCAGTGTGGTCACACCATGGTCATTTTTCCTCCATTCCTTCCTGATACGATTTTGGGCATGCATGCACAAAGACCTAGCATGTTCTTTAAGTCTCTCTCCACCAGCAAGTGCTCTATGGCAAAAGCTTTTAATTCAAAAAAAAAAAAAAGAGTAGTAACACTAAAATTTCTGTTTTTTTTTTCCTCTCTCTCTCTCTCATTTATCTTACTTTATTCTGTGTGGTTTTGTTTTTGTTTGGGTTTTATTTATTTATTTATTGCCAGAGAGTACATGTGCCTTGCCAGACAGACAAAGAGAAAGAGACACAGAGAGAGAGAAAGCAACCCTAGTGCAGTGTGGTCACACCATGGTCATTTTTCCTCCATTCCTTCCTGATACGATTTTGGGCATGCATGCACAAAGACCTAGCATGTTCTTTAAGTCTCTCTCCACCAGCAAGTGCTCTATGGCAAAAGCTTTTAATTCAAAAAAAAAAAAAAGAGTAGTAACACTAAAATTTCTGTTTTTTTTTTCCTCTCTCTCTCTCTCTCTCTTTTTTTTTTTAAGATTTTTGCCATAGGGCACATGAACTTACCAGGGAAAGACAGTGAGAGAGAAAGTGAGAAATCCCCCACCCTGGGGAGGGAGGCAGGCATGCTGCAATCCCTTCTCCATTCTCCTCCTGGGATTTTGGGCACATAGGTACACAAACACAGCATGATTTTCAAGATGCCAGAATTGGGACTTGAATCACAGTTGGCTATATGGTAGTCCAATGCCTTAACCACCATGCCACCTGCTGGCCCACTCTGACTCAATTTCTAAAGCAGGAATAAGAAAGGATCCAACACTAATAGAACAAACATTTATATAGAAAAATTGTCACTTCAAATTATTCTGGCAACTAAGTTTTAATCATCTTCAACTGTAAGAAAGTACATTTACTGAGGATATAATGGACAAAGAATATAACACAAGGATGACTAAGGCAAATGTAAACTAAATGTTCAGTTGGAGTAAGGGTCAAGCAGACCGATGAACTGAAAAAGCATTTCCACCACACGTATTTCTGAAGCTGAAAAATTACATTGCTAAGAATTCTGAATTATTGGCTTTTTTCTAAACTACTTAGATTTTTAAATGAATGCTAAAGGAATCATAATACATTCCATCTTTTTTTTTTTCCATTCCCCAATAGAATATACCCTGAATCAGACCTTTGAAATCAGATGTCAGGAAAGATTATGTCCCACTATTTTATTTATTTATTTATTTTTTAACCAGAGGGTGTGTGTGTGTGGTCATCACAGAGAGAGAGAGAGAGAGAGAGAGAGAGAGAAAGCACTCCCTAATTGGGGCATGGTCATGTCATGATCCATGCTCCATCCATTTGGGACATGCATGCACAGGCACCCTATATGTTTTTCAAACCCCCAAGGCCGAGATTTGATCCACAGTCAGCCATGTGGGATTCAGTTCCCTATGCACAGCACTTAATCAGCACTATGAGGCCAGCCCTGTCCTCATGTTTAATTTAAATTATTTAGTTAAATCATTTTAGATCAGGCAAAACCAATATGTGCAAAAGAAAATGATGATGAGCATGTTCAGAGGGGAGAACCTGTTTCAAACTTCATTTAAGAGTTTAAGATAAAAGAACCGAGGAGAGGTAAATAGGTAAGTCCCAATGTCTGCTTCCAGCCATGATAGAGTAACAAGGACCACATTTGCTCTCTTGTCTGAAACTGACAAAACATGTGAAACGATGTTCGCAAGACATAGTACATTAGGTAATGATGACGGAGACTAATCTCCCCAAAATGAAAAGTAACTGAGATAACACTAGCAATTGTCCCAAATAACTATTTTGAGAGTTTCCAGAGTAAGAAGAGAGGGAGAACTCCAGCAGAACCCAGTGGACTCAGTTAAGAATACCAGAGAGGAGAAAGCAGCACAGAGAGAAAGCTGCAGGGATCTTCAGAGTCCTCCTTTTAGTACTGGGCTGAACACCAGTCAGTGCACACATGTGAGAAACTGGGAGGCCAGGAAAAGAAACAACTCAAAGGACTAGGACTATTGTAAACAACATCCAGCATAAATAAAGGGCCAGGAATAGCGCCTGTTCCCCTGACTGGGAAATCTAATTAATTTACAAGGCACTGGGGAAGAGAATGAGAATGTCCTAACTGAAATGGAAAATAATTAAACCCCGACTGAGCACAATTCCAACCACACCAAACAAATTTTATTAGGAAGGACCCTAAAGGATCAAACTATTTCCAAACAACTTAATCCTAAAACAAAGTTTATTTATAAAGAATATTCATAGGTGGACCAGATGGTAGTATAGCAGTAAAACACAATCCTCTGGAAGGCTGACTCACATGGGAAGATTCCAAAGATCTCCGGGAGTACACCAGGAATGTGTACCATGTGGCATGTGCCTATACGCCTATGATGTGGAACTTGTTGAAGGCAGGGGCACATTATGGCATCAAGACCACATCGGGGGCGCCTATTTCTCTCTCCTTCTCTCTCTCTCACTTGTAGAAGAAAGAAACCTCCAAAAATAATATCTAGAGGGACAAGAAATGCCAAACACCCAAACAAGGCAGAGTTTATAATGTATGACATCCAACTAAAAATTATTAGGCATATAAAGAAGCAGGAACACAAAACCCATAATAAAGGGGAAAATATCAATTAAAATTAAGCCAGAACTGGGGATCAGCAGATGGCATAATGGCTACGTCGCTGGACTCTCATGTAGTTGACCACGGTTCAAGTTCTGGACCAGATGGCTTAAACTCATGCCGGGCACATGTGTGTGCATGCCCAAGATCCCAAGAGGAGAATGGAGAAGGGATTGCAGTGTGGCCCACCTCGCTGGGGGGGGATTTCTTACTTTCTGTCTCTCTGTCTCTCTCTGTCTTTCTGGCAAGCACATGTGCCCTATAGCAAAAACTTCTCAAAAAAAAAAAAATTAAGCTGGAACTGGCACTTTGGTTAGAATAAGAAATAACGACATTTTAAAAATCACTGTAACCATAATCTTGAAAAAAAATTATGTAGAGAATTAGAAGATTAAAAGGACACAAATCGAACTTTCAGAGATAAAAATGAGATTAAAAAAACCCACACTTGACAGAAATTACACATTACGAAAGAAAAGATGAATGAACCTGAAGATATAGCAGTAGGAAATATCCAAAATGAAACACAGAGAGAAAACAAAAATTAAATAAAATGAGCATGAATGAGCTGTAGGTCACTTCAAGAAAAGTTAATATAGATGTAAACGGGATCCATAGAGACAGAGGAGTAGGAAGGTGAAAAAGAGAAGAAACAATACCTGAACTTTTTCCAAATTTGATGAAGACTTAGAAATGTACGGGAGCAATATACACAACAAACTTTTCTTTAAAGAAAAAACAACAACAACAAAAACAAACAAAACATTGTCAATCTAGGCTTGTTATAGCCAGCAAAAAAACTTTCAAAATGAAGGGACCATATTGATATTTTCAGGCAAAAAAAAAAAAAAAAAGAAAACCCACAAAAGCAGACCTGCACTAAAATGAAGAAAAAGCTAAAAGGAAGTCCTTTAGGAAGAAGAAGAAATAATGCTAGATGAAAACACAGATCCACCCAAAAGAATGAAGAACATTAGAATTAGTATCTGCATGGCAAAATAGGACTCTTTTCAGATTGTTTAAATCTCTTCAAAAGACTAATTTAAACAGGTACCAGCAGGTGGCGTGGTGGTTAAATTGCTGGACACTCCCACCTGGCCAACAACAGTTTGAGTCCCAGGCCTGGTGGCTTTACTTTCTCACTTTCTCTCTCTCTCTGGTCAAATTAAAATAAATAAATGAATAAATAAAAAATTTTTAAAGACTAGTTTAAACAACAATTACAGTATAACATGAGGTTTCTAACATTCACCTAGGACTATAATATAAGCAAAAAGTTTGGGAGGGGAGAAATGAAAGTGCAGTACTATAAGGTTTTTGCTTTTGTTTTGTTTTTTAATTTGCTAGAAGGTGCATGCACCCTCCGGACAAAGAGAGAGACAGAAAGTAAAAAAGCCCCCCATGGGGTCTCACCACAATCCCTTCTCCTCCATTTCTTCCTTCTTTGAGAATTTTTGGGCATGCACACAGACGCCCAGCATGTTTTTCAAGTTTCTGGGTCCACAACTCAAATTGTGCAATTGATCATGTGGGAATCCAGCTGCCATAAACACCATGCCACCAGCTTACCCTATAAGGTTCTATACCACATTTTAAAAAGTATACAAGATGACTTCAAAAAGTTTGTAGAAAATATAATTGTAGTAAGTTAATTTTAGTGCAAAAAATGTTTAAATCCATGCACCATTATCTTATCACATGCATTTTCTGTGAACTTTTTGAAGACCCCTCATATTACTTGAAGGTAGACTGTTAAGTTAAAGATATACACTAGCCATGTTAAAGCAACTACCAATATGAGAAAAGAATTATGCTAATAGATCAACGAATAAAATAAAATGAAATTATTATGGAAAGATTCAATAATCCAAAAGAGGGCAAAGAAAAAAAGGAGAAAGGATGAAAGGGAATAAAAATAAACAGTAAGATTAACAGACTTAGCCTTAACCATGACAATAATCACATTAAAAACGAAATGGTCTCGGCCATTTAAATGTAATCGTCAGGCCAGCAAGTAGCATGGCAGTTAAGGTGCTTGGACTCCCACATGGCCAACCACAGCTCAAGTCTAGAACCTGAAGGCTTGCTTTCTCACTTTCTTTCTCTCTCTCTCTCTCTCTCTCTCTCTCTGGTGAGCACATGTGTCCTGTAACAAATTTTAAAATAATAACTATAATATTAAGTCATCGGGAAAGTTGTAATGTGTTTCTCTATGCAAAAAATGCATCATGACTTTACCAACAACCCAATAAACAAAATTAAATAAATAATCCTTTTGTTAAAAATAAGTATAATTGGGACCAGCAGTTAGCGTAATGACTATGTCACTGGACTCCCATGTAGTCAACCACGGTTCGCGTCCTGGACCTGGTGGCTTAAAACTCACGCCGGGCGCATGTGCGTGTGTGCCCAAGATCCCAAGAGGAGAATGGAGGAGAAGGGATTGTGGTGTGCCCATCCCCCCTGGGGGGTGATTTCTCGCTTTCTATCTCTCTGTCTCTCTCTCTGTCTGTGGAGTGCCCATGTCCTATAGCAAAAAAAAAAAAAAAAAAAAAAACCTCCAAAAAATAAAAGAAAAAGAAAAAGAAGTATAATGGTCTAAGCCATGAAAGGTGAAAACTGTCAGACTGAATATAAAGGCTAGACCCAACATTATGATGCCTACAAGAAGGAGGTTTTAAATATAAAAAAGCTCAATGAGGTTCAATATAGGAGGAGGAAGACAGATATACTATCAGGTACTAATCCAAAGAAGGCAAAAATGGCTTACAGGAAAGTTCACAGTAAAGAATACTACCAAGGTATTTCACAAGGATAAAAGGGCTTAATTTGTTAAGAGTGCATAATCCAAATGGTTTTTCTGCTTCATAAAAAAAGCTTCAAAACACATAATGCGAAAACATACAAAAGTACAAGAACTAAATAACTCTACAATTATAGTCAGAAATTTCATCATCCATCTCATAATATTTAATAGAGGCAAACATTAAGATTTGAGTAATGTGGGACCAGCAGTTAGCGTAACGGCTATGTCGCTGAACTCCCATGTAGTCGACCGCGGTACGAGTCCCGGACCCGGTGGCTAAAACTCACGCCAGGCACGTGTGCGTGCGTGTCCAAGATCCCGAGAGGAGAATGGAGAAGGGATTGCGATGTAGCCATCCCCCCCGGGGGGTGATTTCTCGCTTTCTATCTCTCTGTCTCTCTCTGTCTTTCTGGCAAGCACACACGCCCTATAGCAAAAACCTCTCCAAAAAAAAAAGTAATGTTAAAAAAAAAAAGATTTGAGTAATGCTAGGAAGTGACTTGACTTAATTGACATTTATAGAATACTTCACTCAATGAGGACTGAAATCTCATTCTCGTCATGTGCACACAAAACATTTATAAAGACTACCATATTCTGAGCAATAAAGTAAGTTGTAGTAAACTTAAAAGTTTATTTAAAAGTATGTCTCTGTTTATAATGAGGTAAAATTAAGTAACAGATATCTGGAAAATTCCCATATATTTGGAAATTAAACAATACCTTTAACACCTGGAGTAAAAGCAAAATGAGAAAAATTTGAAGTGAAAGTGAAAAAAACCCACATATCGAAATTTGTGGTTGTTATGATATTAAAGCAATATTGAGGGGGCAAATTATAGCATTATTTTTCTATATTAGAAAAGAAAAAAGGTCTAAGAAAAATGACCTCAGCTTGTACTTCAAAAATCTAGAAAAAGAGCAAATGATCCAATA
>NW_006159538.1:5010503-5052101 GCF_000334495.1 Tupaia belangeri chinensis | reverse complement strand
ACAGCTAAGAACAGAAATCAATATAATTAGAAAACAAAAATAGAGGAAAATCAATGAAAAAAAGAGCTGATTTAAAAAAAAAAATTTAAGAAAGACTTTTGCTATAGGGCATGTGTGCTCGCCAGAGATGGAAAGTGAGAAATCACATGGTAGGGAAGTGATGTTGGGGTGGTGGTGGCCACACTGCAATACCTTCTCCTCCATTCTCCTCTTAAGATTTTGGGTGGGCACACACGCATGAGTACACATGCCACTGGCATGAGTTTTAAGTCACTGGGTCCAGGACTCGAAAACGCGGTTCACTACATGAAAGTCCAGTGACAACCGTGATGCCATCTTCTGGTCCCCAAAAGCTGATTCTTAAGAAAATCAATTTTATTGATAAACTTTTCCAGCCAGACTGCTTGGGGGGGGGAAAAATCAAGATATAGATTACCAATACAAGAAACAGGAGAGCAGATATCATACAAAACTAATACAAAAACACAGATACTAAAAGAATAATAAAAGAATATTATAAACAGCTTTATGCCAAAAAATTCAAAAACTTAAAATAACTAAACAATTTTGAACCTATCGAAGTTTACTCAAGAAGAAACAGATAAGCTAAATAGCTCCATATTTTAAAAATTGAACTTATAATTAAAAAATATTCCCTCCAAGAAAATTCTAGGTAGCTTCACTGATAAATGCTACTAAGCCTTTAAAGACAGAAATAATAGCAATGCTACACAACTCTTCCAGAAAACTAAGGGTAACATTTCCTAACTCATTCTGTGAAGTCAGCATTATCTAGACATCAAAAGTGGACAAAAACATTACAAGAAAACTACAAATCTTTTGTCTTGTCTTGTTTTGTTTTGGAGAGGTTTTTGCTACAGGGCACATGCGCTCGCCAGAGAGGTAGAGAGAGACAGACAGAAAACGAGAAATCACCCCCCAGGGGGGATGGCCACACTGCAATCCCTTCTCCTCTATTCTCCTCTCGGGATCTTGGGCACGCACGCACATGCGCCTGGCGTGAGTTTAAGCCGCCGGGTCTTGTACTGGAACTGCGGTAGACTTAAATAGGAGTCCAGCGACATAGCCATTACGCTAATTGCTGGTCCCGAAAACTACAAATCTTATTACACAGATACAAATGCTCAACCAAAAATGTTTTTAAAATTTTGCTAGAGGGAACATACGCTTGCCAGAGAGAGAGTGAAGACAGCTATAGAAAAGGAGAGGGAGGCAGGTATGTGGTCACTCCACAATCACCTCTCCATTTCTCCACCTTTGGGGGCACTCACATATATACACCCAGCATGTTTCTCAAGCTGCCAGGGCTGGGATTTGAACTGTGTGGTTGGTCACATGGGATCCAGCTCACTTAAACACCAGACCATGGAACCAGCCCCAAACAAAAGTTTAATATATCAAATCCAGTAATATATAAAAAGAACAAAATAATTTAAATAAGTATTATATTAAAATACAAGATCAAAAATCAGTGTAACATACCATATTAACAAGTTAATCAAGAAAAATCATATATCTCAATATACATAGAAAATGCATTTGACAAAATCCAAAACCCATTGATTATTAAAATCAAAAACAAAAAGCCCTCAGCAATGTGGGAATAACATGTAACTTCACCAACCATATAAAGAATATCTATGAAAAACCTTTATCCAATACCATAATTAGTGATCGAAGACCAAGTGCTCCCTGTCTAAAATCAGAAACAAGACAAGGATAGCCACTCTCAGCACTTCTACCGAACACTGTACTAAAGATTGTAGCTAGTGCAGTATGTCAAAAAAAAAAAAAAGATAGAAAAGGCATTCAGACTAGTGAAGAAGTAAAACTTCTTCTTTGTAGACATGATCATCTATTGTAGACTCTAGTATAAAACAGTAAGATAAATGAGTGATTTTTAGCAAGGTTGCAGAATATGCATTAATATTATAAAATTAACTGTATTTCTATAAACTAGGCACAATCTAACATTGAAATGTTGAAAACAGACTATTTACAATAACAGCGATAAAAAGCAAAAACCAAAATCAATTAGGCTGGTGGTTGAGGGAGTTGGACCCCACATGGCTGACCATGGTTTGAATCCCAGCCAAGAGGGTAGAAAAGCATGCATGTGTGTGCATGCCCAAAATCCCAACAGGCTAGATAAATAGAGGAGAAAGAACTGAAGCATGACCACACTCCACTTGGGGGGGTGGGGGTTGCTTTCTCCCTCTCTCAACTCTGTGTGGTGACTACATGTCTTCTGACAATCTTTTTTTTTTTTTTTTAATCTTTCCTAAGGAGTTTGGGACACAAGGTTCATTTCCATTGAAATGGCCCAAAGTAAGGGGTAAGATTTCAGAAATCAAGCAACACTGGCCTAAGAACCAGGTCAGGGACTTGAACTATGGCCGACCACGTGGGAATTGAGCACTTCAACCATCATGCCACTTGCTGGCCCCTATGCACAGATTGGCAACTGCATAGGCAAGGGAATGAAGGGGAGATTGATTACAAAGGACTCCACAAATATTTTACATGTAATGTATATGTTCATTATCAAGATTGTGGTGAGGTTTTATGGGTGACAGATGTCAAAACTTAAATTATACTAGAAATGGTCTCTTGATCAAACAGTCTGTTTGAATCTACCCTACTGAAAAGCTGCTACTCAGTCATTTCCATTATACTTAATAAAAGTCATGACTTTTTTTCTAAGAAAAATCATGCCTCTCTTTTCATAAAAATCATGCCTTTCTTTTCCTAATAGTCTGTTCCTCTTGTGCTTTTCTCATTAGAGTTCATTAAATTCTTTCTCATCCTTTACAAGGACTATTGCATTCCATTCTTATAAAATGGTTGATGATCTCAAGAAATCACAGCATTTCTACAATCAGATTAAAAGCAATTACCATTACCAACTGATCACCACTTGAAAATCTTGAAAACAGACCAAATGTTACCTAATAAATTATTACAAAAACACTTAATGATGAGTCTCCTAAGATCATAAACGATGAGTCTCCCAAGATCATAAATCCTTGATTTAATTATTACAAGGAATCTGATCACAGTATATATAAGTTTTAAAAAACAATACCCACAAAGATGTATAATGACTGTCTATAAATCAAATTATTATTTTAAAAAGATCTCAATTTTCATTAACTAAATAATATCAACTCCAGTACCTCTAGTTACATAAATAAACCTACCTAAAAACATAAAGAAATCCAAGCACCAAAATACTTTCATTTTTAAATTTGGCAAGTTTATGAATTAATAATACTTCTGATTTCTTTAACACCAACTTTTCACATAATTTCAAAACCATAGTTTGAAGCATAACATGCAGAGACAGTAAAGTCTCTTTCCAAAATTTTAAAATCTTATTAAAATGGTAACTCTTGGAACCAGCAGTTAGCGTAATAGCTATGTCACTGGACTCCCATGTAGTCGACAGCGCTTTGAGTCCTGGACCTGGTGGCTTAAACTCATGCCGGATGTGTATACGTGCATGCCCAAGATCCCGAGAGGAGAAAGGAGGAGGACTGCGGTGTAGCCATCCCCCCCGGGAGGTGATTTCTTGCTTTCTGTCTCTGGCGAGCACGCATGCCCTATAGCAAAAACTTCTCCCCCCAAAAAAGATAACTCTTACAGCCGGCTGGTGATGTGGTGGTTAAAGGCACTGGACTCCCACATGGTCAACCATGGTTCAAGTCCTGGACCTGGTGGCTTGCTTTCTCGCTTTCTCTCTCTCTCTCTCTCTCTCTCTCTCTCTGTGTGTGTGTGTGTGTGTCTGATCAAACTGGAAAACAATAGTAAAAATAATAAAGTTAAATAAAATAATTATTTTTTAAAATGGTAACTCTCAGAAGCAATATTTATTTATGTCAAACTTAAGTATAGTAATCTTTTTTAAAAGTATTTTTTTCTTTGAGAGTGAGACACACACACACAGAGGCAGGGCGAGAAACAAGTACCCCCAACAGGGTCTGATGCCACCATCTCCCCACAGCCTGTCCAGTCAGTTAGGACCGTGCACACACGTGGTGAATGGACGTGTACAGTTAGACTGGAGACCCACACCTCCACATGTATCCAGCATCACTGAGCAATGCTGGATCCGTGGTGCTGTGCCACCTAGTTGACCCTTGAGAACACTAACCTTGCACGAACTCATGTATGTTATCACCTAATTTGTTTAAAAATCCAAGTTACAGTCACAGTTTCTAATGGCAAGGCAGGTGCCCCAAGGAGTGAAGAGAAATTTAAGGCCTTGTTTTGCTTAGTGAAACCACAGAATCCAAGGAAGGATAAAATATTATAATACTAAGTCATTCATGCAGTGTCTTAAAAGTCCAAAAGTACTGCAGTTTGTAAAAAGTTTTTAATCTAATTGCAACAAAAACCACGCCACTATTTCGAGTGAATAATAATAAGAGAAGAAACTATGGTACATCCATACAGTGAAATACTATTCGGGAATAAAAAAGAATAAACTATTTCTATGTGCAACAATACAAATGGACTGTAAGGGCATTATGCTGAATGAATAAAACTCAAACTCAAAGTTTACATACTATATGATTTCACTTAAATAGTGTTCTCAAAAATGACAAAATTATAGTGATGTTGGTATAAATCATGGCAGAGCTTAGAGGAACTCCTGACTTAAGGCAATATCTTACTTATCTTTAAACACATCCAGCAACTAACAACATAATCTGGCACATCTTTTTTTTTTTTTAAGAGAGATTTTTTGCTATAGAGTGCATTCACTTGCTGGAGAGAGAGACAGAAAGTGAGAAATCACCTCCCCACTGGGGTAGGGAGAAGGGCACGCTGCAATCCCCTCTCCTCCATTCTCTCCTTGAGATCTTGGGCACACATGCACACTTGTCCAGCTTGCGTCTCAAGCCATCAGACCCAGGACTCAAACCACAGTTCACTATGTGGAAGTCCAGAGACATAACTACTATGCCACCTGCTGGTCCTATGTACATCTTATTAATGTTCACTAAATTTAGCTGAAGTTTTGGGGTATATATATATATCTGATAAGCATTTCCCTTTGTCAAATGTTTAGTCATTGTCAAACACTATTATGTATGTTTGTGTTAGAGACATAGACATGAAGATTACGGTTTACAAGGTTCTAAACATTTCATCGAACTTTGAAAAACATACTGTTCTTGGGCCAGTCCGTGGCATGGAGGTTAAGGTGGCTGGACCCCATATGGCCAACTACACAGTTCAAGTCCCAGACCCAGCAGCTTGAAAAACAGGCTGAGCACATGTGCATGTATTCCCAAAATCCCAACAGAAGGGAAAAATGGAAAAGAAGGGATTGTAGCATGACCATTCTCTGTGGTGAGTGCTTTCTTTCTCTCACTCTCCTTGTCTCTCTCCAGTGAGCATACATTTTCTCTACCAAAAATTTAAAAAATACATATTGTTTTTAAAAGATCACTGTAAATGTCTAATTAGATGTCCTCATCCATTTAACTCTGTCCTCAATAAAAAAGTAACATTTTAAATTCCATTTTTATTTTGGAGAAATAATAAGCTGTTTTTAATGATTTTAACAAATCATATCCTATGTTACAGTTTTTAAATGAAAACTTTTAAATGTTTTTACATTAAATATATTTTTGAGGCACTGATTTGCATCTGCTTTTTAATATCAAGAGCTGGCAAACTATATGGCTCATGGGTCAAATTCAACCCACTGCCTGCTTTCGTTAAGTTTTACTGGAATATGGCTGCTCTCATACTGTAATGCAGAGTACAATGCTTTGGACAGAGACTGTGAAATCCACTTGGTCAAAATATTTACCACACAGCCCTTAACAAAGAAAAATTGCTGATCCCCATTTTAAGTATTGATAACTGTGATCTAAGAAATGCTATCAGGTGTTTGATATCTATTTGCAACAGATTTAATAAAAATGTCTCTCATATCTCCTTTTCTGGAGGTCAATTAGCATTCTACAAGCTTTTTACTCTCCTATTCAATCTATGGTCAAGGAACAAAGATTACATATTCAAAAGGGAGGTTCTCAACTGAGGAATGGGCTAAGTTCTCAAAGTCCATCTATAAGGCTACTGTTTGATACATTTTTCTCACAGAAATACTTTAAATGATACTTAAATCCCAGATTATCCTGCAAAGGTAACTTTAGCAAGAAATGTAGCTCAACAATAATTTTAATACTGCTTAATACTATTAGAACTATTTATAGTTTTAATGTGAAATTCTGACACCTCTCCTTCCTAAAACCCCACTGCCAGGTATGTCAGCAAGTCTACTGGAGCAGCAGCAGTCCAATGTGCTGTTGTATGACTGCTCTGCAAGAATCTTCAGATTTCAACTGAAGCCACATAGAGACCTAGTTACTAACAATTCTGACAGAAAACTGCCTTAATGGCCACACTTTACCTCTGTTTAGTTGACAGAGGGTACATGCACTTGTCAGAGAGAGAGAAGAAGAAAGCACCCCGATGAGGTGTGGTAATGCACCAACAATCCCTTCTCCTCCATTTCTCCATCCACTGGGATCTAGGGCACCTACACATACATAGCCAGCATACTTTTCAAGCCACCAGGGCCAGGATTCAAATGATGGCCAGCTACGTGAGATCTGGCTCCATTAACCACTAGGCTATTAGGCTGTCCCCATAACAATGTTTTCAAGGTAAAAGCTTTTCCAAATGATAACAATTTTACATGAAAAGCACAGGAACCAGAGGTTTCTTCTGATTTTAAAATGTTTATTACCTGTTTTAGCCTTTGAACTTTAAAAAAGTATGTATCTTGGCCCAGCTGTGGGGGTGCAAGTGGGAAACCATCACTGCCCAGTGGTAGAGGCCACATGGGAAGCCCAAATTCAGTTCCCTGCACAACCTTCTCAGGCCAGGCACAGCAGCAGGCTCCTGTAGTCCTAGCTAACTGAAAGGCTAGGGCAGGAGGGCCACAGACATGGTGAGACTGTCAAAAACACTTAGTTCTCTCTCTCAAAAAAGGAGGGGTAGTAAATACATTCCTAGGCAAGCATCTCTCCAAACTGAGGAGTCTGAATAGAAGTTCCTAATGTATTTGAATATCTTTCTTAGGGCACATAGTATTCTAATGCTGGGGGACAGAACTGAGAAAATTCCTAACCTCAAAATTAATACATTCTAGTGGAGGGAAATGTAGAACATACATAAAAATATGTATTAAATATCATATGCTGATAAATGCTATGAGGAAAAATGAAGCAGGGTAAATAAAAATAATAGAAAGTCACTATTATGAGTAGTAAACGTAGAACTCCCTGAGCAAGGTCCTAAGGAAGTGAGAAACAACAAGGGAGGTATATGCGGAAAGAGTAAATTCAAGAGTTACCTTCAGACTTTTCTTTATCGTCCTTTTTCTTTTTCTTTTTTTAATTTGCCATAGTGTACAAGTGCTTGTTAGAGACATAGAGACAGACAAAAACCATCCCACAATATGGCATGGTCACCCACACTATCTTCTCTTACATTTCTCCATCTTATCAGAATTTGGACATATGCCTGACATGTTTTTCAAACCACCTGGCCTGAGACTCATACAGTACAGTTGATCATGCGGGATCTGGCTTAACCACTAGGCAATGAAGCCAGTCCAGATTTTCCACAATTGGGGCTAGCAAGTGACATACTAGTTAAGGCATTAGAGTCCCACAAGGCCAACCATGGTTCAAATCCTGAACCTGGCAGCTTGAATATCACCACAAACAGGTAAATAAATAAACAAATGTCTAAAAATAAATTAAAAAAAAAAAAAAGGCCACAGTTGCTCGTGCACAGAAAGCAAGAATGGCAGTATTAAAAAGATGTGCTCAGAGTGCCAAGACTAAAACAAGATTATTAAGAGCCTTGAAGGAGTATTTGAAGGGTTTCTGCAGGCCAGTCAGTACCCTGGTGGTTAAAGCAGCTGGATCCAACATGGCTGGCTGTGATTCAAATCCCAGATCCAGCAGCTTGAAAAACATGCCAGGTTGTGTGTGCATGTGTGGCCAAAATCCCAAGAGGAAAATGGAAAAGGGACTACAATGTGGCCATCGCCCTGGTGAGTGCTTTCTCACTTTCACACTCTGTAAAAATTTGTAAAGGGGGTGAGGGGCTTGCTTTTGATCTTAGTCAAATGAATACCACAGAAGTGTGAGTTACATGATCTAACAGGCTTTAACAGAATCACTGTGGCTACAAAGAGAAAAACAGAAGGAAGAAAACAAAGGTAAAATCAAGAAACCATTTTAGAAGCTACTGCAAATAATCCAGGAAGCAGCTAAAAGTCACTTGGACAAGGGTTACAGCAGTGTATAAAGCAAAGAGTGGACTAAACCTACTTTATAAATTATCCGAAGAAATAGCCTCTGAAAATTTGCTCATGGATTAAATGTAGGAGGTGAGAGAAAAAAAAAAAAAAAGGGTCAAGAACGACTTCATGATTTTGGCCTGAAAAACCGGGAAAATGATGTTCTATTTACTGAATGAGAATGAGAGGAGGTAGACTAGGTTTGGAAAGAGCAGCTCTATCTTAGGTTAAGAAGGAGATACTTATACATCTGAGTTACGGTATCAAATAGAGTGTTGGATATATTAGTCTAAAATTCAGAAGAACAATTTAGGTTAAATGTAGGAGTTGGCAATCACTACATACTTAAATATTCTCAAGCAACTTCCTACCATGGAAAATTATAATAAATTTCTAAAAAAAAGTAGCTACTATTAATAACTGTTTAGGTCTAAATTAATGGCTAGGCAGATTTGTTTTGTATCTACATAAGAATCATTATTTAACAAATATTAACTAAATAACTTTGATGTGCCAGTTCCTGTTCTAAGTACTATTCATGACCAAGAATAAAATTGTCTTTTTTTTTTTCTGGAGAGGTTTTTGCTATAGTGCGCGTGCACTCACCAAAGTGAGAAATCACCCCCACAGGGGGGATGGCCATTCTGCAATCCCTGCTCCTCCATTCTCCTCTTGGGATCTTGGGCTCACATCAGCACGCGCCTGGCTTGAGTTTAAGCCACCAGGTCCGGGACTCGAACCGCGGTCAACTACATGGGAGTCCAGCAACATAGTCACTATGCTAACTGCTGGTTCCAAAACTGTAAGTCATATATAAACAAATACTTTAAAATAAATGTTTTTCTTAATTATGATTTTTTAAAAAAATCTTTTGTAGCATCAAGTCAGCCACGAGGGAGCCAGTGAATAAGCCAGATTCCACATGACTTGGGGTAGTCTGAACTCCAGCCCAGGCAAGTAGAAAAACACACAGGCCTCCAGTGCATGCATATCTAAACCCTGACAGGATGGAGTAATGGAGAAAGGTTTGTGGTGAAGCCACATCCCATCTGGGGGTGGGGGCGTGAGAGGGAAGTGTACTCTCCCTGTCTCTTTTCTGTCTGTCTCTCACAAGTGCATCCTCTCTCTGGCAATCAAAAGAAGAAAATAACTTCTGTAGCAATTCTACTAAGATATTACTAAAAGCAAAAAGAAAATAAAACCAACAGAAAAAAATAAATATGGGTACATACACAAGACTTGATTTCAGAAATCTATTCATCAAAGCACATGAGTATTTTAACAAAATTTTTCAGCAAATAGTTTTCTAGAAAGAAATCACAGCCATCTGTCAATCACTCATAATTCCAAATGGTCTTCTGAAAACACAAAATAACTTTTTCTATTAAATTCCTCCCTAATGCCTATTAAAATCTCAAACAATAAAAGAATTAAATAAAAAACCTAAACTAGGGACCAGTAGTTAGCGTAATGGCTATGTTGCTGGACTCCCATGTAGTCGACCGCGGTTCGAGTCCCAGACCCGGTGGCTTAAACTCACGCCGGGCGCGTGTGCGTGTGCCCAAGATCCCAAGAGGAGGATGGAGGAGAAGGGATTGCGGCTTGGCCATCCCCCTTGGGGGGTGATTTCTCGCTTTCTATCTCTCTGTCTTTCTGGCAAGCACACGCGCCCTGTAGGAAAAAATCTCTCTCAAAAAAAAAAAAAAAAGAAAGAAAGAAAGAAAGAAAGAAAGAGAGAAAGAAAGAAACTGAAGAGAAACCTACGCCCTGGAGGAAAAAATCTCTCTCAAAAAAAAAAAAAAAAACTAAACTATACTGCAATTAGACTGATAGAATCAAAGACTATGAGAATTTCCATAAGGGGTCTTTTGATGTTGGCAATTCAATACATCTAAGCCATCCTAGCAAATATTCACAGAAATACAGAATCTAAGTTTAAAACCTTTCACAAAATTTAGTCCAAACACATACCTAATATCTGAATCTCATCTACGAAGTCCCCATGAACTGGTTGACTATTTTTGCTAAGGATAGGAATGGGTAACTTGCTTTTTTCTTTTAATAAGTTTGTTTGAACTCTATAAAGCTCTAACTTTTAGGAAGTTTTCCCTTAGCATTAAAGTTAAACCTTTTTATCTGACCAGAGTTCAGGGGTTTGCACTGGATAAGTCCTTGTTGTAGTGAGGCTGTCATTGGCAGTATAAGATGGTCAGTAGCATCCTGGCCTCCAGTCACTACAGCTAGTAATACCCCTGCTCCCATTTATATCAAATAAAAATCTCCAGACATTCCAAGTGCCCACTGCAGAACATAATCAACCTGGGCTGAGAGCTGTCCCACTGCTACCCGCCAGGATCAAACAGTGACAACAAAACAGCAATGACAACATTTATTAGTACATGCCAGGCACGATACTGACCATTTTAATTCTCAAAACCATCCCCATTTTACAGATGAGAAAACAGAAGTTCAGAGGCTAAGCAACTTGCCTAAAATCACATAGCTACTTCAGAGGTGAGTCTCAGATGTGACCCAAGGAATTCAATTTCAGAGCCCATACTCTTAACCTCAAACAAGTCTGATCAAGTCTCATTTCTTTTCCAAAGACAATTCTTTCATTTTTTGAAAATAGCTCTTAATTGTTATACTTCTTAATATCCATTTAGAGCTGTCCCAAAATTTTTCTTAAATTCCCTAAGCTGACAGGTCATCGAATTTTTTCACATCCTTCCTCCCAAATATATACAGAACTAATGACAACAATACATTGGTATACTACAGAGTAGCTCTAATTTTCTTTTCCATTAATTGAAGTGGTTTTTTTGTTGGAAGGGTGGGAGAGTGAGAAAGAAGATGGAATGATGGCAGCCATCTCACTTGGGTTTTATGTCAAGTTTACTAACAACCACCACAGTCAGGTCCCTTTCAGAAATGATGTACATTGTCCTGCCTTCACCCATAGTTTCACATTCTTTGGTTTGAGTTATCCGCAATCAACAGTGCTCTGAATATAGGTTAGTGCAGTACAAAACATAAGATATATCATATAGGTTACTTTGAGATCACATACATATGACTTTTATAACTGTATATTGTGATAATTGTTCTATAGTATTATTAGTTGTTGTTAATATCTGGGGAAGTAAGTTTATTCAGGAGAGACTACTGTGCTAATTTAAAGGTTGGAGAACCAAAGGGAGGAGTAAATGGCTGATCAGCCTGCAAAGGGCTGACCACACAGCCCACTGAGCTGGCTACCACCCGTGCCGACAATTCACCTCAGATAGTTTCTGCTATTGCATTTTCACTCAATCCTGCCTCTTTTCCCATATCCATAAGGCCCTCCTTTGTTATCTTTGCCCTATATGAACATTCTCAGAACAACTTACACGTACTGTTCCTCTTTTACTAGTATAAAGGACCCTTCCTTACTCAGTGTCTTCAGCCTTGTTCATTTCCATCTAGTCCTGCTGCTGGTGGTCCTACCTACATGTCTCAAAGTCTCATCCTTATTTGACACTAGCTTCGTGAGAATGACACATTCCTTTTCTTTATAACTTATACTTTTCATTTTTACTTGGTATCTCTTACCATGCCTCATTTATTAATCAAACTTTATCATACACATGTATATACAGAAAAAACAGTGCTTGTAGGGTTTGGTAGTATACCACAGTTTCAGGCATTCACTGAGGGTCTTGAAATGTACCCCCTGTAGATAAGGAAGAACTCCTTAATGTATACTAATATTTATCATGCCTTACATATACCCTTAAAAGGTCATTTAAATTTAGTCCAACAATCCAGCCTAAGAGATCATTCTGGATTATTCAGTATAATATTTACTATCCATCCTTTTTCTTCATTGTTATCTATGAATTTGATCATTTCCATTTTCCAGATGAGCAATAAGAAAAAAACCAAGAACAAAGCCACCAATCAAGATTAATAAACCTTTGGACAGGGTCATTTAAAACCAGAATTGTGTTAATTAACACAAACAACTATTGATTAACTTGTTTCCTCACCTTATAGCCATGGATATCAAAAAAAGACTTTAGAGCAGGCCCCACAGGGCGGTGGGTAAAGGAGTCAGATCCCACATGGCTGACCACAACAGCTTGACTCCCAGTCTGGTGACTTAAAAAATACACTAGAACTATGTGCATGCATGTCCAAAATCCTGACAGGATGGAGAAATAGAGATTGCAGCATGACCCTCCCTCTGTCTCTTTCTCCCTCCCTATTCCTCCCTCTCCTTCTCTCTCACGGGTCTTCTGGCAATTAAAAAAAAAAAAAAAAAAAGAATTTACCCAAAAGCTTAAGTCCAAATATATTGCAAACAACATAAAAATCACACAAACTTCCCTACAATCTACTAACTATATCTGAGAAAAATCAAAGTTGGTCTGACAACCATATTTTAACAAACTCACTTCAGGTCATTTTAAATCTGTTTTTCTTCAAGTTAATCATAAATTAACCTTTTCATTTTTTGTTCCAAAAGATTTTCAATCAGGTTTCAATCAGGCCCATAAACTCCCATTTTTTAGGCACTTCTTATGTTCTCATAAAATCTTCAAAGATAACAAACATTAGTAATAATTTTAAGATATTACATGTAGTTCCATTTATAACTTATAGCTTTTAGATCAAATGGCCCAAAAGACAATTCGTTTAACTAGATGCATTCTTTATTTCTATACCTTATTGATTTTGTTGTCCTTCTCAGCAATGTTTATTTTTTTGTTGGTGTTACTGTTAGTGTTCTGCTCTTTCCCCTTGCTAAGAAGCTTCAAAATAAGATCTAAAAAAATTTTTTTCCTCTCTGCCATACATTATTATTAAACGTTCCTTGATTACCTTCCTTACATTAAATTTAATTGAATAAACCTTTCTGGTTGGTCTTAGTATTTTTTTTTAAAGTCTCAGCCTGTTCGAGCTCCAATTTTTCTGATTTTTAAAAACAGATGTAATTGTTATACTTTATTATGCCAGTCTTAGTCATTTGCTTTGTTTCAATAGTAGTGTACACATTTTAAAGAGTTTAGTATTATAATTACACTAAGGATATTTTTCTGTTAGATAGGGCATTTTTGTTATATTTTTACTTAACTCTCTAAGATATTTCTCCTTTTGGGAGAAAGATATGCAAGGGAATCATGCTAATCTTTTCTCTGATCAAGTATCAGAAAAACTCAAAATTAGTAACAAATTATTTTATATACGTATATATATATATATATATACATATATACACAAAAATATGTAATTCTTAAATTTATGCTACACAAAATACTATGAATACTACAACAATGCTATAGAAGATTATTTCAAGATACATGGGACGTTCATAATTAAGTTGCCTTTTTATAAAAAAAAAGGATAGGTTATATAACAAGACAAAGTAATATCTGAAAATCATTTTAAAGTATATGTGATTTTATATATTTACATATATACAGAAAAATAGGTTTGACGATATATATTAAATACTTTAATATTTTCTTTTGATGTTGGTTACATATTTTTCTTTGCTTCTATATACTTTTCTGTGCTTATCAAATTTACATAATGAATAACACTTTTATCACAAGACAGGCATTATCATCTTGGGTCTAGCTTGAGATTCTGCTTTTATAACTCTTACTGTACTATAACAAGTACTTCCCAAACTATAATTTAAAAAAACAGAAACAAGATGCCACTAATATAACTATATACATAACTACAATAAAAATATCCAAACTTTCACAAATTAAGTGGGGACAATCACATAATAAACCTCTCTACATTTCAAGGAAAGGATGTTACAAACTACCTACATATATTTTTAAAAGTATCTAAATTACTATATATCCCAAAAGTGCCTACAAAATGAAGAATTAGTAGGATATGGGTAATAAAGACAAAAAAAAAAAAAACATAAGAAAAAATGTTTTAGATTGTGCTAAAATTTCCTAATAAAGTAAGTAATGTCACCTGTTAAGATTTACAATCTCACAAGAATAACTTCCTTTATTTATAAATTCTGTTTGATTTTAAAAATGAATTTACATTAATCCCAACACTTATCTGGCGTACTCTATGTTTCAGTGGTAGTTCCTCAATCATCTATTGAGAGTCTATGTTTTATAAGACTAAGAGAAAGTAATTTTAATCACCTAGAGCTGTATCATTCACATATTCATTCCTATAAAATATTACATACACATATATAAGCATATACACACACAAACATATATATGGTCCAACTAATCCTTAATTCACTAAGAAGTAAAAATATAGACAACTTCTTCTCTATGAAATTATTCCAATTTCTCAATTTTAAATTTTATTCTCAAATGTCAAAATATTATTTCAAAATTATTCTTTGCTTAAGTAATTTTTATGTTAGTTATTAAAAATAAACATTAAGCATTTTCAAATTAAATGAAATAAAAAACAAAGCATCAATTCAATGAAAACAACAAAAACACACTTCATTTGTTTTAAATATTTTGCCATTACACTGACATATATATGATCTTTTACATCAAGAGATGTAAATGATCCTAATGAAACAAAGACAAAACATCTCTCTCTCAATCTCTCTCATATCCATTTATGTATATAATTATAACCCAGAGGTATCATGTAATAAATGAATACACACCTTCCTTTAGTATATGCCAAGGTAGACACACAAAAACAAGAAAAAAAATTTGAAATCAGAGTATAAAGGGACTCTGCTCTTTCAAACAATGCAGCACTGAAAGCCAGGTCAGCATCCTTGGGCATTACTAGGAAACTTTAGCACATCTGATATTTCCATTATCTTCAAGATTCCTCTGAACAATCAGAAATTTCCAAGTCTCCCCCTACCTCACCTGTCCACAGAATTCCTTTAGCTTTCCTCCCTCTACTGTGTAATAATGTTGTTGCGTTATTTAGGCTTTAAATGTTCAGAGACACAACCCCCACTCTATATTAATTCAGTTCATTTTTCTCACAGACACTGACTCAGCCGTGGGTTGTGCAGCACTGACGTTTAACAGCATCGTGTGAGCTGTGATCATCCCATTTCTCTATCTCTGAGCAGTGATTGGATATTGTAATTGATAGACAAGCAGAAGGAAACGCAGGAGATGAAGGCTTCAAGATAGGTAGATGCATTGCCAAATGCCATCTGTAAAGCTAATTCTAGCTCTCCCAGCTTGCCAGGTTTTAGAAAACTAGGATGCAGTTAACTTTCATTTTTCCTCTCAATATTTTATTGTGTATCCATTCTTGGCAGTAAAGCTTCTCTTTAAAACCAAAGAGAAAATATTATTTGTACTTTAAGAATGCACTCAAGAACTATTCTTTAGTGCAACCAAACTTTTTCATTTCTAAACTGCTGCTGGGACTACAGAATGACTTAAAAGAGAAACTGGAAAGCTCAGACTTCATGCAGTCTCAGTAGAAATGAGCATGCGTACTTCTATGTGGGAATGAAACCCTGCGGCAAAGTCTGCTACTGAATGTATGATGCATTTATCTTTAGTAACCTGAGCAGACTGCAGATCTGAGTTTTATACATGCATATTCCACCCAATTCGAATACATGAGAACATTAGCATATTGTCTACCTAGACATTTTAATGTAATATAAAAGAGGTATTCTTTTGTTTTAATAGAACTCCTCTAATTCATAATTTTTTTAAAAAGTTGTCATAATTCAACCCATATACACTTCAAGTGAAATGATCTTCAACATCTTCAGCAACCTACCAAACTCCTCTAATAGGTATTAACTAAATAATTACTCATACAGAAACAAAGTTCACTAATTTTTAAACAATCTAATTTATTTGTATACACCTGCAGAGAGAACACTGGCACCGTAAAGTCCATCCATGTCCAGACTAGCTTCTCTGTTTTCTCTCCCCATCCCCAAGTTTGTTTATTTCTTCCACAAGTGAGAGACAGAGAAAGAGAGAGAGAATGCAACCCCACCAAAATCTTGATCTCTCTCTCCACCTCTAGCTTCAGCCAGCCCTGGATCATGGTCACACACAAAACTCAGCATACTTATAGAGGTCTCTGGATGCAAACTGAGAACCTTCCCATTTGGGTCAGCCCCACACAGGTTCGTTTTACAGCTGCACCACTTCCCAGTCTGTGCTGTCTTTTTTTTTCTTCCCCCTTTTTTTGCCATAGGGTGCATACACTTGCCAGAGAGAGACAGAGGGAAGGAACGTGAGAAATCACTTCCCAGGGAGGATGAACATGCCACAATCTCTTCTTCTACATTCTTTTCCCAGGATTTTAGGCATGCATGAACATGCATCTGGCATAATTTTCAAGCCACCATGTACAAGGCCATGTCGGAGCCCAGAACTTTAACCACTACGCCACCTGCTGACCCGTGTTCTCTTTTGTATCACAGTGCTATATCAAATCTACATTAGAACGTTTAGAAAACTAAGTATTTTAACAGAAACCATAAAACAATGTCCAGCAAACCCTCAAATGTCAATAGTAACCACACAAAAGATAGTAATTATAATTTTAAATAATAATTTTTTAATTAAAAAAATTCATTTTTATCTAAGCCAATAAGGAAAGGGAGGGAAATAAATAAAGACTAAGCACTAAAAAAATCAGACTACTCCGAAATATAAACAGAACAAAGTGAAAACACAAATTTAAATAGGATGACTTTCTGGTTATCTCAAATCTGATCAAACAAAAGTTTACTTCTTTACCTTTTATAAATTTAAGTCCCCCAATTCTGTTTGAGATGATAATGTGCTCAGTTTAAAAACAGGTTCTTTGGAGTCCTTAGGTGGCATGATGGTTAAGGTACTAGATTCTCACATGGTAAGAAGCTGTTCAAGTTCTAGGTCAAGTGGCTTGAAAATCACATCATGTGTGCACACATGCCCAAAACCATGAGAGGAGAATGGAGGAGAAAGGATTGCAGCATGGCCATTCCCCTAGGGGGTGATTTCTCACTTTCCCTCTCTCTGTCTCTTTGCAAATGCACATGCCCTACAGTAAACACCTAAAACAAATACATTTATTCACACACACACACACACACACACACACACACACAATTTTTCTTCTTAAACTTTTTCCCCATATACTTCAGGTCAGCTCTGTGACCTGGTGGTTAGGGAAGCCAGATCCCACACAGCTGACTTCACAGTTTAAATCTTAGACCCAGCGACTTGAGAAACTAGCACTGGAACATCTGTGTACACCTAATTGTCTGAAAGACAGGAGAGGTGGAGGAGAAGGGATTGCAGCATGACCACTCCACATGGGGTGATTGCTTTCTCTTCTCCCTCTGTCTGTCTCTGGTGAGTGCACATAACCCCTAGCAAAACAAAACAAAACAGGGGATCAGCAGTTAGCGTAATGGCTATGTCGCTGGACTCCCATGTAGTCAACCACACACAGTTCAAGTCTCAAACTCTGTGGCTTAAACTCACGCCGGGCACGTGTGTGTGCATGTCCAAGATTCCACGAGGAGAATGGAGGAGCAGAGATTGTGGCATGGCCACCCCCCGAGGGGTTATTTCTCACTTTCTGTCTCTGTCTCTCTGTCTTTCTGGCGAGCGCACAGGCCCTATAGCAAAAACCTCTCAAAAAAAAGAAAACAAAAACAAAAACAAAACAAAACAAAACCGAGTATATTTCTCAGTCTTCCTGACCCAGAAATTAGGATATGACATGGTTCTAGCAATGACTTATAACCACATACCTCTGGGAATTTCTTTCTTTTTTTTTTTTTTGGAGAGGTTTTCACTATAGGGCACGTGCGCTCACCAGACAGAGAGAGAGACATAGAGACAGAAAGCGAGAAATCACCCCCCCCAGGGGGGATGGTCATGCCGCAATCCCTTCTCCTCCATTCTCCTCTCGGGACCTTGGGCACGCATGCACACGCGCCCGGCATCAGTTTTAAGCCACCAGGTACGGGACGCGAACCGCGGTCGACTACGTGGGAGTCCAGCAACATAGCCATTACGCTAACTGCTGGTTCCCCCTCTGGGAATTTCTGAGAAACTTAACTTACTGATATAAATGAAGCCCTTTCCCATGGTCCCCTTCTTCTTTTTCCCTCTTTTTTATCTAAAAAGTGAACATAATGGTTACAGCCGCAGTGTCTACCTTGTAATCACATGGGAAATACCAAAAAAATAAAAAATCAGAGATTTTTTTTTTTTTGGAGAGGTTTTTGCTATAGGGCGCGTGCGCTCGCCAGACAGACAGAGAGAGACAGAGAGATATTTAAGCCACCGGGTCCGGGACTCGAACCGCAGTCGACTACGTGGGAGTCCAGCGACATAGCCATTACGCTAACTGCTGGTCCCCAAAAATCAGAGATTTTTGACCCTAACATCCTTAAGCCACTAAACACACATCAGCTATTGCCTATTTCTGGCCTCCTTAGATACAAGAAAAATAAACCCCTAATTTAATCCAGTGTTTAGTCTGGTTTTTGTTTACTCAAACATTATTAAATAAAAAACGTAAGATTTTTAGAAGGATGAGAATAAGTAAAAGCACAGATGAAACATAAGATAGTTGGTAACTTGGGGCCAGCAGGTGGCGTGGTGGTAAAGGGTGCTGGAGTCCCACATGGCTGTCTATGATTTGAGTCCCCGACTCAACAGCTTAATTTCTCACTTTCCCTCTCTCTCTTGCTGTCCCTCTCTGTTCAAATTAAAATAAATAAATAAAGTTACATAAAATAATTCTTTTAAAAAAAAAAGATAGTTGGTAAATTGAAGCTGGGTGCTGGGCAATATGGATTTATTATACCTGTTCTGTTACAGTAAGTCATTTAAAATTTGAAAAGAAAAAATAATAAAAAACTAGTTTTTAATATTAACCTCATTTATTTTCATCTGACAAATGGGGACACTAATACTATCCAGAACTTCACCTTCACATCCAGTCAAGGTAATCTCCTGAAGATCCCTACCAGAAATGTCCTTTAGTTACTCTAACACTCTAATCATCCAAGGATTAGCTCAAGACTCATTTCCACCCACTCCACTGATAGCAGTTCCTTCTCTGAACTTTTATTTTGCAGCTCAGCACCGCGGTTTAAGTGCCCAACTGTCCTATTCCATGTGTAGATATTAAAGCATTCCAGAACAGCACTCTGACACACTTTTGAATCTCTCCTGAACTGAAGGCAGGTTCTCAATGATACTTGCTGATTCTTAGGTTTTAAAACCTCTCAGCCAATTAATCTACTTTAAATGCAAAAAAATACAAGTTTGAACAGTCTGTTTTTAAAAAGCATCCTAAGTTAGGGACTAGTAGTTAGCTAATAGCTATGTCACTGGACTACCATGTAGTCGATCGCGGTTCGAGTCCTGGACCCGGCAGCTTAAACTCATGCCAGGCCCATGTGGGTGCGTGTCCAAGATCCCGAGAGGAGAATGGAGGAGAAGGGATTGTGGCGTGGCCATCCCCCCCAGGGGTGATTTCTCACTTTCTGTCTCTCTGTCTTTTTGGCGAGCACACGCGCCCTATAGCAAAAAAAACTCTCCAAAAAAAAGAAAAACAAAGTATCCTAAGTTATGCATTCCTAAATATATAAAGAGAAAAGATTTCTAAAATCTGTTCTTCTTTGGACAGATTTTCTACAAATAAACTTCCAAAACAAACCTATTCAAAAGACTTCATGGCCTTCTCATTAAAAAAAATCAATTTGGGGGCCAGCAGGTGGCATGGCGGTTGAAGTGTTGAACTTCCACATGACTTACAGCAGTTCAAGTCCTGCACCTGTCAGCTTGCTTTCTCACTTTCTCTTTCTCTATCACTCTCTTTCTCTCTCTGTCTCTCTCTGATGCGTGCAGGTGCCCTATAGCAAATTTAAAATAAAATAAAAAATAAAAAATAAAATAAAATAAATAATTCTTTTTTAAAAAATCAATTTACTGGTATTTATTTTCAATTCCACTCTAATGTTTTTCATTTGAACAACCCTAAGTACTGCTGCAGCCTACCTAAAAACAGCACCAAAAAATAACTAATGATACAGGTATTAAGAAGAGTTTTGGTATTTATTACTGAAATAAAACAACAGTAATGAACGAAGTAATGTTAATTTTTATAAATTTCTCCACTGTATGCATGTAGTGTTTATAAAGTAAATAATGGCTTATTTTCACCCTATGACTTCTTCATTATATAATGCAGTATTTACATTATACATTAGCAGAAAAATATCAAGAACAAAGAAAGATAACATAATTCATAAATGACAGCAATGTGATAAAACCAAAACCTCTTTAATATCAAAGACAATTATCCAAGAAATAGAAATGAGGAAAAGAACTACAGCTCACTCGAAGGCCCAATACATGTGCAAAAGCACGCACATACAAACACACACACACACAAATGAACAAACGAAACAACCAAAAAGCACAAATTTGTCATTACTTACAAATTAAGAAAGTCAACTGAACATTATCATTTTATACCTTAGCACATTAAAAGTTCATTAAAATTTTCAAAAGGTGAACATTTTGTCAGGATATCTAAGAAGTACCAGTCACATTTTCTTGCTATAGTATAGTTTAAAAGTGTCTGAACCATTGAAAACACAAAAGGATTTCAATATCATCCTTTTTTTTTTTTTTTAAGGAAGCAGGTATCCAGTATGAGTGATTAGGAAAATTTTACATTCAAATCAGTAAAATGTTCAGTAGCATACCCTAAGTAATATTCAAAAAGCAAAATCTTCTATGAAAACATGCTTACATACCTGTAATCTGTGACATTTATGAGCTATCCACATATTAAAATATCAGATCACGAAGTGTTCTAAATGACCCATTCCTCATTAAGTCACACAGTACAAAATGAAAGTTCTAAAAGTAATATACAGAGGTGTGGTCCTGTAGCCTAATAGTAAGGGAGTCACATCCCATATGGCCAATTGAAGTTTGGCCACAACTGATGGATTCTGGCCCCAGCATACCACAAGGTCATGTGTATGCATGCCCTAAATCCTGACAGGATAAAGGAACAGTGACCATACCCCATTGGGAAGTGCTTTCTCCTGTCCTTTTCTCTCTCCATCTCTTTGTTTCTCTCTGTGCCCTCTGGCAATTAAAAAAAAAAACGTATTTTATATATATATACACACACACACACACACACACCCAGGCTAAAACTTTTAAAATGAATTGCACTTCACGCATTAAACTTTTAATGAACGAGTAGCATCATTCCAGAAAAATTAATTTTCCCATATGGATCATGATGATAACAATATAAATTCACATAGTTACAAATATGGAAGCAATCACTGAAATAAACCTATAAATTATCATGTGTAAACCATATACACAAGGTATTTAGAGCACAAAATAGTTCCCATTAGAGAGTTTTAAATACAAAGAACTAACCTATCTTGCCAGAGTTCCCAATTAAATCAATTATAACATTTAATCATGAGCTCAGCTAAGAAAATTTTCACATTATTTAGAGACAGGATTAGGCAACTACAAATATTTTCAAAGTTAAAAAAAATAAATTTCTCTCTAAATGTTATTTAGGAAGAAATAGAAACATTCATACAGCCTCCATCCTCTGACAGAACTTGCTACAACCAAATGCAATAATAGTCTTAAACAGTTTCAGCAGAGCTTTGATATGTGAAATATGTATTTTCTACCTACCTTGAATGTTTATAAAGTTTACGAGGTCTACTATGCAATTTCCGATCCCAATTCTCTGGATCACTGGAGTTACTGTCATAGGGATGAGGCCGTCCTGCCATCCCACTTCAAGCTTCCTCACACTACTGCTCTGAAAGCACTCATGTAGCACCCATAACCTACATGAAAGAGTAGTGTTGACCTTTAAATCTATTCCATGAAGAATAAAATAGACTTTTATATATGTACTTGATAATACTGATATTATTGTGACACATTTTTTAAAGTAATGAATAGATTATAAAATACTAAACATACAAAATGCCACAATAGGTTAAAATAAACCCCAGCTAGGTCCCTCATGTTTCCAAATATCAATACATATAGCACCAAAAATGCAAGTTTTTGTAGAATGATTCTTTTAGGTACAATTTCAACTGAACACATTTCTTAATCAATACAAGAACAGTTAAAGATGATTTTAAAAGCATACGGGGGCCAGCAGGTGGTGTGGAGGATAAGACAACTGGATCCCACATGACAGACTGCATAGTTTGAGTCCTAGACCTGAGACCCAGCAGCTTGAAAATCATGCTGCATGTGTGTGTGTGTGTGTACACCCAAAATCCCAAGAAGAGAATGAAGGAGAAAGGATTGTGGCATGGCCCTCCTCCCTGGAGGCGATTTCTTACCTTCCCTCTCTCTCTCTGGCCAACACACACGCCCTATCCCAAAACTTAAAGATTAAAAATTATAGAAAGAACAAATATGACCCTGAAATTAATTTCTGCTCAAAAATAAATGCATGTAGCGATCCTGATATTTCCCTAGGATGTAATCACCACAAAAGTTTTACTTGAATGATCCGTGTACATCTTAATGTCTTTTCTTTCTTTTTTTCAACTTTTGAACTTTTATTCTAAAACAAACATAGTTGAAATAAATCCATGGTTTCTAGACAAATCAAAAATTGGATTCTGTGTCTTCAACCAGGATCCCTATGAGAATAACAGCTTCCAGTCAGGGTTGCTGAGTTGGCACCTGAGGCTTGATGGACTGAGCTGGCGGTTGCCATCCCCATTCCCACACGTATCTTAAGATAGGGACCCTCATCCTCTCCAGCCAATCCACCCTGAAGGAGGCTCAGGGAGACATGTACAGTGGTAAGGCCATTAATGCCTTTTCATATGTGATGCTTGTGACTGTTATTTCTAGTATATAGTCACATGAAATTAAATGAAAACTCACTTAACTACAGAATACCGAACAAAGCATGTTTAAAGTATATTCACTATCCAATTTAATCTTCATAATTACCTTGCAAGAATTATAATTCCCACAAACAGAATAGTAAACAGCCTCAAAATATTGGTAACTTTGTCCAAAGCCACGCTGATGGTACATGGCAAGATTATAAAGAGTGATGAGATTTACATATAAAGTCTTTTTTTTTTTTTCTGGGAGAGGTTTTTGGCTATAGGGCGCATGCGCTTGCCAGAAAGACAGAGAGAGACAGAGAGACAGAAAGCGAGAAATCACCCTCCATGGGGGATGGCCACGCCACAATCCCTTCTCCCCCATTCTCCTCTCGGGATCTTGGGCATACACGCACACATGCCCGGTGTAAGTTTAAGTCACCAGTCCGAAACTCGAACCGCGGTCTACTACATGGGAGTAGACATAGCCATTATGCCAACTGTTGGTGATATAAAGTCTTGATACTGAAAAATGCTCAGATCAGGATATTTGTTTAGAAATAGATCAGATTTGACTTTTCAAGACTGCAAACACCAAAAAAGAAACACCCACTCCTGTAGAATTTCTATATACTTTTTCAAGCTGTATTTGATGGAGGAAGTGGAGATTTTGTATATCCAAGTCAAAGAAAAATCCCAGAATTGGGAAAGTACTATACCTTCCAGAGCTTTTTTTTTTTTTTTTTTTTAAAAAAAAGAGGTTTTTGTCTTAGGGAGGGTGTATGCACTTGCCAGAGAGAGAGAAAGACAAAGACTGAGAGAGGGAAAGTGAGAAATCACCCCCCTAGGGGGATGGCCATACCACAATCCCTTCTCCTACATTCTCCTCCTGGGATCTTGGGCACACGTGCACCCATACCTGGCATGAGTTTCAAGTCACCAAGTCCAGGATTCCAATCGTCGTAGGCCAGCTGAAGTGCAGCAACATAACTGCTATGTCTTCTGTCAGCCTCCCTTCCTGAGCCTTTTATGTTATTTCAGTACAGTTTCACAAAGAATATCAAAGGTAAACTCAGTAAAATCATGAAATGCGTCAGCTTGTGGGGTAGTGGTTATGGCAGATGAATCCCACATGGCTCACTGCTCAGCTGGGTCCAGTGGCTAGAAAAACACACAGCACAAATGCAAGCATGCCCAAAAATCCCACAAGGTGGGAGAAATGGAAGAGAAGGGATTGCAGTATGTTCATTTCCCATAGGAAGGTGCTTTCTCTCTCTCTCTCTCTCTCTCTGGAGCGTGCAGGCACCATCTGGCAAAATTTTTAAAAATAATAATAAATTTTGAGTCTATATCAAAATAAATAAATACTTCTATTTTAGAGAAATTATTTTGCTATTTTATGTTTTTTCTCACAATTACTTTGTAGCTTCTCCAAAACAGTTGAAAATAATGTAATAAATCTTACCTATAACCTTATATATAATAAATATATAAATAAATAGATAGATCAATGAGGGGAAATAAAAATAATAGAAAAGGAGAAAGGGGAGATTGCACAATGGCTGATTCAAATTTCTAGTCAAATGCCACATAGTGTATTTTCTAAACATCCCCAGAAAAAGAAGCCTATTTACTTAGGGATCACTGAATCATCAAAAATCAATCTGGTATTACATTAACATAAAAACCATGAAATTATTCTGAACACAAATATGTCTCAATCTCATCTGAGTTTTTAAGTATAAAAATAAAAATGTATTCACTATGAAAGAAGCTTTCTAAAACTTCTGATATTATGGCTAGTGATGATCTGTATTCTTTAGTGCATCAGAAGAGAAGAAAAAGAGAAAGAACAAATCATCAAGACAAAGGAGAAAGTGAGAGAAAAAAGATCACCAAGGGAGATACAAAAGGCATAAAGACTAGTAGAAAAAAGATACACAGATTTAGCAGGTTCTATAGAGTAAAACGTAAAATATTTTCTCCTGACTCTACTGGTCTCCTATAAGCTATTTTTGGAATTCACATTTCTTTATAGGATCATTTTACTGCTTCATATCAGAGACAGTGCTCTGAACAGGATAATCACAGGTGCCCGGCGACATGATCCTCAACTCGAGAAATGAGTAAGGCAAATTCACATTCGGATTTTTCCAACACCATTACAGTGGGTGGCACATATCTGGCAGTAGGGAAACACCAGTATGTTTTCCTAATTTTTTAAATTAGGAAATTAACAATCATGCACTTCACAATGCCCACAGAAAAAGTAAAAAATGTTCAGATGAAAGCTATCAAAAAGTCAACTGAGCAATCATATTCACACTGCATTTGTCAATGTAACTCAGGTATCATCCTGTGAAAAAGTTCCTATTCCTAACTCCCAATAGAGGATTTTTTCAAGCATGCTAAAAACAAGCAAAATTCAGGCTGAGATTTTGGAAAAAATAATGTCTTTAAAAATACACAAGCTGGGGAACCAGCAGTTAGCGTAATGGCTATGTCGTTGGACTCCCACGTAGTCGACCGCGGTTTGTGTCCCAGACCCGGTGGCTTAAAACTCATGCTGGGCGCGTGTGCATGCATGCCCAAGATCCCGAGAGGAGAATGGAGGAGAAGGGACTGCGGCGTGACCATGCCCTCTGGGGGGTGATTTCTCGCTTTCTGTCTCTGTCTCTTTCTGTCTGTCTGGCGAGCACACGCGCCCTATAAAAAAAAAAAAAAAAAATACACAAGCTGGGCCAGCCTTTGGCATGGTGGTTTAGGCAGCTAATCCCAGATGGTTGACCTCTCAATTCAAATCCTGGACCTGGCAGTTTGAAAAACATGCTAGGCACACGTGTGTGCATTCCCAAAATCCTGAAAGAAAGGAAAAATGGAGAAAGGACTGTGGTGTAACCATCCACTATGGGGGGGGTGGTGATTTCTCACTTTACCTATATCTCTGGCAAGTAAGTGCACCCTCTGGCGAAAAAAAAATTAATAAAGAAATACAAAAATATACATGATATAGCAATCCCATAGCCTAATGGTTCATGGCAGGTGGTTATCACATAGCTAACCACGATTCAAATCCTGGCCCAGCAGCTTGGAAAACACACTGGGCACATGTGCATACATGCCCCAAATCCCAACAGGATAAAGAAATGAAACAGAAGAACCTGTAGTATAACCACACTCCACTGGGTGTTTCTCTCTCTCTCTCTCTCTCTCTCTGGTGAGAACATGCATCCTTTGGCAAATTAAATAAAAAAATATACATGCATGCTAGTGTATTTTTAAATTTTATCAATAAGCTATAGATAAAATTGTAAATGGTTAAAAGGCAACTTACATAAGTTATATATGATTTTGTAATAATGATCTCTTCCATTTTAACCATCTTCTGTGCCACACTCAGTGACATCATATTTGTCTGACTTTCTCATCCACCCATTCATTCAAGTGCTTATTGCGCATCTACTACAAAATTAAGCGATCAAGAAGATATGCTTAAACAAGCCAGATATCTTTCCTGTGCTCAAAAAACTCATCCTAATAAGATTCTTCCTACAGTTCCATATACCTATGTCTCTCTCCTACCTGTAGCACCTCTGCTTAAGTTCTTACACTGTTACCTCATCCTTTATCCCCATTAAAGTTTGGGGGTTTTTTTTGGGGGGGGTGAGAGGAAGGTTTTTTGCTATAGGGCACATGCACTCACCAGAAAGACAGAGAGAGAAAGAGAGACAGAAAGCCAGAAATCACCCCCCAGGGCAGATGGCCACGCTGCAATCCCTTCTCCATTCTCTCAGGATCTTGGTCATGCACGCACAAGCGCTCAGCGTGAGTTTAAGCCACTGGGTCCCGGACTCGAAACGCAGTCAACTACATGGTAGTCCAGTGACAGAGCCATTACGCCATCTGCTGGTCCCTGCAGCTTCTTTTGAGTAATACATTAGTGCTGTGCCTGGAGCTGGCCCAGCAATTCAATTGCTAACGCCAATATCTGCTCTCTAGAAATATATACGGGTTGAGCAAACCTAATCCAAAAATCTGAAATCTGAATCACTCCAAGTCTGAAATGCTTTAGCACTGAATTCATGTCACAGATGTAAAATTCCACACCTGACCTCATGTGATAAATCACAGTCAAAATGCTGCAACAAGGGGCCAGCAAATGGTGTAGCAGTTAAGCTGATAGACTCCCATGTGGCTGACCATGGTTCAAGGCCTGAACCTGGTGGATTGAAAAAACACACAGGGCGTGTGTGCACATGTGACCAAGATCCTGGGAGAAGAATGGAGAAGGGATTGCAACATGGTCATCCCCCTGAGGGGGGGGGGTGATTTCTCATTTTCCCTCTCCCTATGTCTGTCTCTCCCCATCCACAACCCCCAGCGCACATGCCTTAAGGTGAAAAATCTCTTTTAAAAAAAAGTTGTAATATGAAAATACTTTCTATAGCCAGCCCCCTAGCCTAGTGACTAAGGGAGTTGAGTCCCACGTGGCAAATCGTAGTTCAAATCCCAGCCCTAGCAGCTTGAAAAACATCCAGACACATGTGTGTGCATGCCTAAAATCGCAAAGGATGGAGAAATGTAGGAAAAGAGATTGTGGCATGACTGTGTGCCATTGGGAGGCGTTTTCTCCCTCTATCAGTCTCCAGTGAGAACACATACTCTCCGGAAATTATAAAAATTTGTATAAGATTACCTTCAGGCTATGTGTGTAAGGTATGTATGTAACATAAATGAACCTCATGTTTAGGCTTATCCACAAAAGATAATTCATTATGTATATGTAAATATTCTAAAATACGAAAAAAATGTGAAATAAGAAACACTCCTGGTTCAATGAATGCAGTTTGGATAAAGGATACTCAAGTTCTAGGAGGAAAGTGGCTATGGGGCCAGCCTATGGCACAGTGGTTAAGGCCGCTGGATCCCGTAAGGCTGACACACTGTTAGAGTCCCAGACCTGAAGGTTTGAGAAACATGCCATGTATTTGCATGCATATCCAAAATCCCCAAAGGAGGGAGAAACAGAGAAGGGAATGAATGCAGTGTAACCATTCCTCATGAGGGGTGCTTTCTCACTTCCCTACTCTCCTTCTCTCTCACGCACATATGCTCTATGGCAAAATACTTTTTTTAAAATAACTATAAATGAGAGAAAATGTAACATCCCTGTTTGATATATGTCCCTGTTAGAAAATATTCTGAAACATTTTTCAATATATCAAACAAGACCTAAGTTCCCCCAAAATATTCCCAAAAATGCCTATTTAAATCTAATAGAAGCCCTTTCAGTTATCAAAACTTGTACTTTCTGATGCATTGCAGTTAAAATAAGGCAAGCTTAGCTGAGAACTTTAATCAGGATATTTTTACACTAGATTACATCTGGCTGAATTTTACATAACTAGTTTTGTGACATCAAAGAAAACCATTTATTCTTTCATTCAAAATTTATTAAGTACTTAGCACCTTTTTGGGCATTTTGATAATTGCTAGGATTACTTTAACAACATATTTAATAAAATTGCATAAAACTTCCATTAAAAGTAGGGACTATTGACTATCTGAAGGGTGTTAATCTGATTCACAAAATGTCAAGTCATCCAAAGTCAAATCATAATCAGTCCTTGATCTTCCAGAAGTTATCTGGATATAAAATATGTATGCTCATTGATTTTATTACTTTTATATAATTCCTATTTAAATTTTACTGACCTCTTTCTTTTTTAAAAAGAGAGATTTTTCACTATAAGGCGTGTGTACTCACCAGTGAGAGACAGACAGAAAATGAGAAATCACCCCCCAGGGGGGATGGACACAACACAATCCCTTCTCCTCCATTCTCCTCTCAGGATTTTGGGCACGCACGCACACATGCCTAGCCTGAATTTTAAGTCACCAGGTCCGAGATTCAAACTTCAGTCAACTACGTGGGAGTCCAGTGACATAATCATTACACCATCTGCTGATCCCAGTTTTACTAACTTCTTAATCAAGGTATTAATACTTTTTTTTCTAAGAGATTTTTGCTACAGGGCATGTGCGCTCACTGGAGAGACAGAGAGACAGAAAGCAGAAATCGCTCCTGTGGGGATGGCCACATCACAATCCCATCTCCTCCATTCCCCTCTTGGGATTCTGGGCATGCACACACACACACCTGCTGTGAGTTTTAAATTGTAGGATCCGGGACTTGAACTGTGGTCGACTACATCAGGGTGCAGTGACATAGCCACTATGCCACCTGCTGGTCTTAAACTGGTTATTAACAGTTTAAGAAATACTTGAAAATCTTTCCATATGTAAACATGTACAAAGAACCTGACATGACTAGCACTGTAAATAACTAAATATTATTTATAGTCCTAAATTCTTAAAACTAAAAAACATATTTTCTTTAATATTCTAAAGAAATATCTTAGTGCTTTATTGTCTTATGCTTATTATTTTTCCTTTTATACTGTGACCAATAGTATTGCTATCTAAACCAGAAGTACTGTAGTTGAAGCAAATCACCTTGACATAATATTAATTAATATAGGCAAAGCTCCTGTAAGCTGATGAAGTGCCTAAATCAAAGGAGATTACATTCAAATACTAATAAAGCAATACTCTTTAAACAAAGTCAGACTCTTAAACAATATTTTCTTTTTTAGCATCCATGACTTTTTTAATATTATGTTTTCTCATATAACCTTCATTATCCTGCTCCATTTTGACCTATTCATTATTCCCTTTTTCTAATATTCTTTCTGATTTTTTTGCTTGTCTGTTTATCTATCATCAACTCAACAGACTACAAAAGGCTCTAAATATGATTCAAGTTCTAGATTGCAGTGCTGTCCAACAGAACTTTATGTGAAATGGAAATGTTCTAAAACTGCACTGTCCAAAAAGCAGTCCTAGCTACATGTAGCTATTAAGCACCTAAATACTGAAAATATACTACAACTGAAAAACTAAATTTTTAACTTTCTATCTTCATTCATCTAAATTTAAACAGTTACATGTGGCTGATAGCTACCATATTTGTCAGTACAATTAGGGGTAGAATATTAGGGCTCTCCACCAAAGAAGTTCTTTTTCCCCTGAAATCTTCATTTGAATAAATCTGAAATTTGCTCTTAGGGGCTGAATAGTAGTACCTGTGATGCTTTGTGAGGCTGACCCACATGAGAGGTCTCCAGGTTTACATCCAGACACCTCACTGAGTACACCGGGCATGTGCATGCCATGATCAGGTGCTGGTTGAAGCAAGGGATAGATCATCAAGACTCCATCGGAGGTGTTGTTTCTGTGTTTCGTTCTCTCTGTTTGTCTCACTCACAGAAGAAATAAATTAAAAGCTTTTATAGAAACTTATAAAAAATTTTCCCTGAAATGAAATACTTGTTCAGAAAAAAAGAAAAAACACATATTTCTATGTTCTACATATACCTGTCTTAGTATTACATGTAGTGTTTCATTTTAATAAAATGACTTTTTTTTATATTAGAAGATCTTCAAGATAAGGCTTCAATTCAGTAAGTAAAAGTCTGTGGTGCATATAGACAGATCAACGAATAGAACTGAATGAACAAAAGGCCCCACTGCTTCAGCATGCACAGCGAAAATGCTGTGCTACACAGACTGGGGATTACACAGGAGGCCCAGGTTTAATCTATGGTTCAACCTAGAGGCCAGACACAGTGAAATGTGCCTGTAATCCCAATGATTCAGGAGGCTGAGACAGAAGGATCATGAGCTCAAGGCTTGCCTGTGCAACACAGACAGACCCTATCTAAAAATGAGCCGGACATGGTGGCATATGCCTTTAGTCCCAGTTGGGAGGCTGAAGCAGAATTGTGACACAGCAAGACTCTGTGTTAAAAAAAAAAAAAAAAAGGAAAGAAAAGAAAAAAAAAAAAAAAACCTAAAAGATAAGAGAATTGAGGGTCACCAAGTGGTGTGGTAGTTAAGAGCTAGACTGTGCAGTTTGAGTCCTGGACCTGGTGGCTTGAAAATCACACTGGATATGTGTGTGCATGCCCAAAATCCCAAGAGGAGAATGTAGGAGAAGGGATCACGGCACGGCCATCCTCCCTGAAGGGTGATTTCTCACTTTCTCTGTCTCTCTCCAGTGAGCACACACACCCTATGGCAAAAGCCTAAAAAAAAAAAAAAAAATTAAAAATTAAAAAAGATAAAGGGAATTTGATAAAAGATAAAATGGCATCTCAAATCACTTGAAGAAAACACAGACACTAATAAATAGTACTGGATAAATACTTGGAAAATCATAAAATAAAATCCATACTTCACATCATTTACTAGTGTATGCTCCAAATGAATCAGCTATCTAAATGTAAAATAGGGCCAGATAATGCCACAGAAGTAAGGCACAACACTCTGCAAGACTGACCCACATGGGAAGGTTCTCGGTTTGCAAATGGAGACTTCTCTGAGTATGCCAAACATGTATGTGCCCATGATCTGAGGCTGTCTGAAGCTGGGGGTAGAGAGTAGTGCTAGTGTCATTTCAGGGGTGCTGTCTTTTGTCTCACTATGGAGGGCATAAGTACAGAAGAAACAACTTTTTTTAAATGTAAAAATTGAAATTATGCAAATACTTAAAAAAAAAAGGTGATTTCCCTTACAGCCTGAAAGGAGGGAAAACCTTTATTTTCTTATTTGACTATATAAAACTAAACACCTTTACAGTGCGAAAAAGCACCAGAAATCATAAACAAAATTTTTGAAACAAATATGTTTGCCATATATTACAAAGAGCTAACTCCACAATATATCAAGAATGCTTTCCAAAAGGGAAAGAAAAAGACGATTCTCAGAAAAATAAAGGCAAACGGCCTTAAAAATATAAAAACATGTTCAACCTAACACATAAGATTGCTCTCTGCAGTCCAGCATGTGCTACCAAAACAGGGCCTAAAGTGTTTTAATCTTCAAGTCTAGCTATGTATCTATTATCTGAATTTAATTTTTTCTCTCAATTTTTTTCTCTTTCCTTGCCAGAAAAAGACAAAGAGGGGAGAGAGAGAGAAAGAGAAAGAGAGAGAGACAGAGAGAGAGAGAGAGAGAAAGAAAGCACCTCCCCATGGGGAAGTGTCACACTGCAATCCCTTCTGAATTTCATCATCTTTTTTGGGATTTAGGGCATGTACACACAAGTGCCCAGCATGGTTCTTGGGCGTCCCTATCCAGGATTCGAATCACCGTAACCACACCATAGGCTGGCGCTGAATTTACTCTTAATTTTTAAAAATAAAAATTGTAAGTCATCACATACAGAATTATCCCAATTTTAGGTGAGTGTAGTGTGTGTGTAAGTATGTATGTACACACACACAAATACATATTTGTGAGTGGAAGCAATTATCATTGGGTCATGGCACTGGTGTCATTTTCTTCTTTGCCCTCTGCTAAATATCCCAAATTATATGTAACACACATTACTTTTTAAGTCAAAAGAAATATCTCCAAAGGAGCCTACTTTTTTTTAAAGAGTTATTTATTTAATTTAATTAATTTATTTATTTTAAATTTGCTTTAGGACATGTGCGATCACCAGAGAGAGGGAGAGAATGAGAAAGCAAGCCATCAGGTCTGGAACTTGAACCATGGTCAGCCATGTGGCAGTCCAGCCCCCATCATGCTACCTGCGGCCCCAAAGCCTACTCTAACAAGAAAATATCCAAAGAACTTACTGTAAAACAATTGCAAAATTAACAACTGTTCACAAATACTGCTAAATCATAACTAGAGAAGCAAACATGATTAAAGACACTATACCATTTTTCTTTTAAAATAAAAGAATTTATCCCCTTTCTGAATATCTTTAGAATTCAATTAACATGATCAGCTGCATATATGTGTATTTACAGATAATGCACATATACTACCACACCGGTACTATGGATATAGTACATATATATGAAAAATGGGAATGAAAAAAGGATACAGTAAAAATTATATATAGGGACCAGAAGGTGGCAAGGTGATTAAAGCACTGGATTCCCACATAGCCAACCACAGTTTCAGCCTGGACCCAGGGGCTTGAAAATCACGCTAGGGTATGTGTGTACATGTGTGCATGCCCAAAATTTCAAGAGGTAAATGGAAAAGAAGGGACTGTGGCATGACCATCACTCCTGGGGGTGTGATTTCTCCCTCTCCCTCTCTGTCTCTCTCTAATGAGTACACATCCCCTATGTCAAAAATCTTAAAAATATATAGATATGAACAAGATTTAGTGTTTTTTTAATACTGCAAAATAGTTTTTCATACACTCCTGCAAATACATGCACCCCGTTAGTGAGATCTATAATAAACCACTCAAGAATCAGGAGAGCTAGGGATCTGTATTCTGTTAATAGTTTCAGCCTTCCCACTACAGGCCCTTATCATTCATAAGAATCAGTTAAAGGCGGTTGATCTGCACTCCAGTTTACTTTCCAAAAATTAGAGTATTAATGATTCTAAAGTACTCTCAATATTATAATTTTATAACCCCACTAGTCTCTAATAGCCAACTATTTTTTGCACAAATTTTTATGAGATAAAATTGTGAACAGTTGTTAATTTTGCAATAAAATAAAATTCATCATTTTAAACAACTGTAAGTTGTATAGTATACATTCAGAATGCTGTACTACAATGTAATGTTTGGACGTTTTATTTTTAAATACTTTTAAATGTTTTAATTTCTTTCTTTCATGAGAAAGAGCAAGAATGGGGGAGCATCAGAGGGTGGGAGGACTACCCTCAACAATATTTTTCCTACCACAATCCCCTTTCTCCAGCCCTTTGGCTAGTCAGGATCTTGGATGCACACACACACCAAGTATGTTTCAGGTCGACTCAAGATCCAAAACTGCAGTCAGCCATGTGGCTTCCAGCAGTGCATATCAGTACCCTACTACCTATTCCACCTTAGCTAGGCCAACTCCAGAAACCTGAGAAACAATGCATCTCCCTATCTTCCCTCTCTCCTTGCCTTCTTTACCTCTAGTGACCACAATTCTGCCCTCTTATTATGAATATTTTTAACTTCCATAGATGAGTGAAAAGATGTGGCATAGCTTTCTGTGCCTGGCTTAACATTATGTCTTCCAGATTCATCCATCTTGCCTCAAAGGGGAGATTTCATTCTTTTGCATAGCTAAGTAGCATTTATTTTTAAGCTAACACTTAATACAATTTACAAATAGAAAACTAAGGATAACTTTCCACTCATCTGTGTTTTTAGACTGTAAGTAGGTAAGTCTTGGGACCAGCAGAATGCATAATGGTTAAGTCACTGGACTCCCACGTAGTCGACCACAGTTTGAGTCTCACCGACGCGGTAGCTTAACCTCACGCCAGGTGTGTATGCCCAAAATCCTAAGAGTAGAATGGAGGAGAAGGGACTACAGAGTGGTCATCCCCCCACGGGGTGATTTCTTGCTTTTTGTCTCTTCAGTGAGCACATGTACCCTATAGCAAAAATCTCTTTCTAAAAAAAAAAGAAAAAGTAGGTAACAGTCTCCCATCACATTTTTTTTTTTTTAAATGCTATCTCTTGGGACCAGCAGGTGTCATGGTGGTAAGGGCGCTGGACTCCCATATGGCCAACCAAAGTTCAAGACCTGGACATGGTAGCTTGCTTTCTCACTCTCTTTCTCTATCGCTCTCCCTCTCTGGTCAAATTATAAATAAATAATTAAATAAATAAATAAATAAATAAATAAATTTAAATAAAATAATTCTTTAAAATAAGTAAATAAATGCCATCTCTCTTCAAATTATTCTCCTTTTCCTTTTGTCTACTTCTCTACCTGGCATTCAAATGACATAGAATACCATATATCAATCAGTGAATGACAATATGAAAAACAAGAAAAAGGGCTTCCTATTGTTCAGTACTTACTAGAATAAAGGAAAAGAAAAAGCTTTGCAATTTCCAGTGGAATAGTAATATTGACAAAGCTGTAAATAGTCATTTGAACTTGTTCTCTCCAAATGAGACAGCCAAATGTGAATGTAAATGAATGGATGGATGTGTTTCAAGATTACTAGGAAGAGGAGCAGGAGGCAATAATGCCAACACACTGTTTTCTGAGTATATACACAGAACAAAGTAACATACATTCATACATCATTTTAATACTTGCACAACACTATTATTTCACACTTAAATAGCTGACAACTGTAATCTATACACAATTTTTAAAAACATGTTTGCCATAGTGCCATGTGCACTCTCCAGAGACAGAAAGAGAGGGGAAGTGAGAAAACATTCCCCAAAAGGGATGGCCATGCTGCAATCTCTTCTCTTCTCCTCTCAAGATTTTGGGCAAACATGCACATGTACCCAGTATGATATCCAAGTTACAGGTCCGGGGTTCGAACTGTGGTTGGACATGTGGGAGTCCAGCATCTTAATCACCACACCACCTCCTGGCCCCAATCTAAACATATTTTTAATTTATGGAAACAAAGGCTCAAAGAGGTTAAGTAACTTTAATATCACAGAGTTAACAATGAGCTTTAAACTCAGACCTAAATGATGTCAAATAAGCAGAAATGTAAGATTACATTTTAAAATGTCCTTAGAAAAGTTTTATTCATAGTTTCTAATCAAGTACTTCAATGATTCACTATCACAGATTCTCATTCTCAGCTAAATACTAAATGTTAATTTGTGACCGAAATACAAATGCATCACTCATTTCACTACAAAGATAAAAATAAGTACCATATAATTAGATATTGTACATTTTAAAAACCAAATAATATTAACTATTAATAGAGTGAAGAAACAGTTTCATTAGCAAAGATAAAATCTTCAGAAATCTATGACATAAAATCTTTGTTTCCTCTTTATGTTCAAGTTTCTACTATTTCAAAGAATCAGTTCATTGTATTTCCATTGCCTACAACTAACATTTACCAACCTCTTAATCTTCTCCCAGAGAGCAGCTCTTTAAATTCTGATTGGTCACCTTCCATTTCTGTTCTAGATTGCTACTTTCTTAACAAGGTAGGTCTCAGTTTCGAGGATTCCAAAGTAAACCAGAGCAATCCATGATAGGAAAAAAAAATATTAGCTTGAATTCTAATAAACATTTTATTTAAAAAGAGGAAAATGGGAACCAGCAGGAGGCATAATGGTTATGTTGCTGGATTCCCACAGTCAACCCCAGTTTGAGTACCAGACCTACTGACTTAAACTCATGCCGGACATGTGTGTGTGCATGCCCAAGATCTCAACAGGAGAACTGAGTAGAAGGGATTGCAACATGGCCATCCACCCTGGGGGATAATTTTTGGCTTTCTGCGTCTCTTTCTGTCTCTCCAGTGAGCACAAGTGCCCTACAGCAAAAATAACTCAAAAAAAAAAAAAAAAAAAAAAAGAGGAGGGAAATAGCTTAATAGTTCTTCCTCAAGTCAGATGATGATACAGAGGTAATACAGCTGGATGAACATAGAAAAAGTTCCAGGTTCTGATCTCAGGATTTCCTGGATCGTGCACATGATTTGAGCTGGCTGAGACTGGGTATGGATCATGCATGGTATGAAGACCCTATTGGGGTGTCTGGCTTTCCATCTCTCTGTTTCTTTCCCTCATGGCAGAAACAAATGAATAAATTTTTAAAAATTGTCTGTCCTCTTAATGAGTGTCTCTAGTTACCTCTCCCCCTTACTTTCAGTTCAGAACTAACAAAGAAAATCAAGGAGTCAAACAGATGAAGATAAAAAATCTGAAACCAAAGGCCAAAAAAAGCTTATTATTTTGACTATAAAGCTAACTTATCTAATTAGAATTGTAAATATTCTATTTTCTTCTCCTGCATAGGGGTCCAAACTGCTTGGATAAACCTAGTATTCATATGAAAAGAGAATGTATATTCAAAAATTGAGAATCTAAAAACAGAACCAGAAGGCTCTAGGTAAAATATACTGGATCTTTTATTCTAGCTTCACCTAATCCTCTTTCAGTAAGGAATCTCAGGGGTGGAGAAAAGGCAAAAAGCTACTTCTAAAAGAGAACGTCCTACTTTATGAGTCACAGTAGAAATATGGGGAAAGGAAGGGCCGGCAGGTGGTGTGGTGGTTAAGGGTGCTGGACTCTCACATGGTCAACCATGGTTCATGTTCCACACTTGGTGGCTTGCTTTCTTACTTTCTCACTCTCTGTGTCCCTCTCTGGTCAAATTAAAATAAATAAACAAAGTTAAATAAAATAATTATTTTTTAAAAAAAGGTAATATTGGGAAAGGAAAGTGATGGTTCCCGCCTTCAACACGCACAATCTCCACAAAAATAAAACAATTCCCTCAAAAGTTTTTTGTTTTTTAAATTTATGCTCTAGGGTACATGCAGAAAGAGAGAGGGAAAGTGAGAAATCACCCCCTGGGAGGATGACCATGCAATCCCTTTGCTCCAGTCTTCTCTCAGGACTATGGGTATACACACACACACACACACACACACACACACACACCGGTGTGATTTTCAAGCCACAGGGTCCTGGATTTGAATACCGCAGGTAGTCATGCAAAATCCAGCATCTTAACCTCCACGCCACCTGTTGGTCCTCTCAGAAATGTTTTTACAATCTTTATTGGGAACACCTCACAAACATCTATCCTCCTCTTTCACTTCCGACTACAGAGATAAGGTTGAGAAGACTGAGGAGACTGGACTTGACCTGAGAAGACTGGACTAAACTGAAGGTCATCAAGTCTACAAATTCTCAAAGCAGTTCTGATTAAAAACCAATATTTCGGACCGGCAGTTGGCGTAATGGCTATGTCGCTGGATTCCCGTGTAGTCGACTGCGGTCCGAGTCCCGGACCCGGTGGCTTAAACTCACTCTGGGCTTGTATGTTCCCAGGAGGAGAATGGAGAAGGGATTGCGGCATGGCCAATCCCCCCTGGGGGGTAATTTCTCACTCTCTGTCTCTCTGGCAAGCGCATACCCCCTATAGCAGAAACCCCTCAAAAAAAAAAAATAAATAAAATAAACAAACAGTATTTCATGCAGTGTTTGCATGAGCTATGATAACTTTAACTGTAAAGTCAACCACTTTGTAAAACTGCATAGACAAAAAAAGATGCCTATTCCACCTTCCTTTTCAAATCTCTCTCACCTAGATTCCTCTCATACTCTTACTGCCTGTGAGAACTCTCACCTTGCCTTCTATACCTAAGGTCACCTCTTACTTAGACCTGACCTCTATAACTCCCTTTCCTACAGTCCAGCTAGGTATGAATCAGATTATGTGATTAAAGTACTTCACACAGGTAAATAAGGTTTAATCCTCAAAGTCCAATTCCACAGATGTCATTAAGCTCTACTATGTATAAATCACCAAGTTTAATCAAAGTACCTATTCTTACAAGAAAATACAATTAAATCAATGTTTTAATAGACAATATAAGGAAGATGTACAAGAGTGCCTGCTTCACATCACTTTCTCTACCATTTCTTTCCTTCCACTGCCAAACCCACCCTGCTATCCTGGCTCCCATCTTCGAGAGAATAAAATCCAGAGAATCAGTATTTCTTCCCAAAATGTCAATGACTAGAAAAACAAGGTAGAATGGCATAACAAAGAACAAACATGCAAATCCTGAGATGAACTGTAGAGGGTCTCCTTCATTTAATTTTACATATTAGCTGCAAGTATGATAAAAAGCTTCTAAAGAAATCAAGTTCCTTTACAAGATACCTATAAATCAGCTTTGTTCAGAAATATGAGTTACTAAACTGTAAATAAAATGAGAAATTTTTTCTTCATTATGACCAGTTAAAATGTTAATTGCATACTTGCTTTAAACCTTTTTTTTCCAGTTGTACAAATTACTAATTTTTAGAACTACACTGGAAAGCAAGATACAGCTATAATCAGATTCAGATGTAACTGGGCCACATACAGTTATTTTTAATTAGTTGTCAATATTTTTAAAAATCAAAGATTGCACACAAGTCTAGATTTCCTATGTTCTCGCGAGAAGGTTGAAGCCTGGGCCCATAATCATAGACCACACTAATCAAGCGGACCTGAATACCAGCTGTCCTTTAATAAAGAGTAAACTCCATAGTGAATTTCACTCATTTTCGTTATCAGTCTAATACCTCAAGGCATGCTGTTACTCATAATCTATCCCCTTGAAAGAAGCATAGTATTTTCCAGAGTACTTCCAAACTCACATAAGTCACCTAAATACAAAAAGCCAAAAAACAGACCACAGAGGTTTGTAATTCCATAGTTAATAATAATAATAATAAATTCACAACACTTATAAGAATACGAATAAAATTTGTATTGGTGGAAGGATAACATAGGAGATTAAAAAGTCTACTTGAAAGCATTTTGGGAACTGAGAAAAAAGAGTAAAAATAAAAAGTTGTACACTAAAAGCTTTTCTGATGAACACTATGCTACTCTGTCATTCCTCACTCCTTCCTTCAGAACCTCCCCTTCCTACTTTCTCTTTATGTATAAGACTATAAGACAGCTCCTAAACTTTCAGAAAGTTAAGAGAAATTTATGAAACACACTTACAACTTCAAAAATAATTCTCCTCACACTTTCTTTATTGGTCTTAATCCACCACTGCATGCTTTCGCAAGTGTTTTCTACGCTTTCTGTTATATATTCAAATGGTACCTGCAGTCCTGGACTTCAGTCCTGGATCTGCTCTCCAGTACAGAAATTCTTTTGGCCCTTATGTTTGCATTTTCTTCTTATGTCTATTTCTCTATTCCATGAGGGACCAAGCAAGAGACAGACAAACAGCTCCCTTGAAGGGTTTTGAAAATGCCATCCATCCTCTGTCTCTGCCAGCCCAAATCATGGAAACCTGTGTCTGGAGTAACCAGGAAGGGCTCCTGACTTCAATCAGGTCCATTGGGCAAGCTTCCCACGTGGGTCTGCCTTTCGGAGCCTTACCACCATCCAGCTCTGGTGGCCTTCTTTCATTCCATTTTCTCTCTCTTCCATTAAAAATGTATTCCTAACCCCTCTCTCTAAAATCTTTTGATTGTATTTGTGCAAGGAGGTGTGGGAGTATGGAAGGGGTAGAAGTAGGAAGGAACCCACTGTCCAAATAAAATCAATACACTATGCTGCTTCGTTCAAATCCATTTAAATAGAAAGCAACGAAGACAACGATAAAACACTTTTATCTGCTAAGTGTACCAAGTGACAAGCAAGTAAAGCTCTGACTTTAGCATGTCTGGGCTAGTGACTTCATCAGAGTCGAAAACACTGAGGAGAAATGAGAAGTAGGCAATCCTGGGGGCCATGGGGTGGTCTCGTTGGCCCACACTAACACATTTCAAAGCGAGGTCTCACCTCCCCACTCCGTCTCCACAGATAAAGGGTATTAGGAGACTTGCATGTGAAGAAAAAAGAAAGGAGAACGTTTGTGTGTGCGCGAGTTTGGGGAACACAAAGCTTTACCACACGTGATGCCGTCAGTAAAGCCACGCAGCACACCACCGGGCGCGCCCCTCTTCACCCAAGGGCAGACTACCCACCAGCCTGCCCTATTGTGATGCGCCCTCCCCAGGATGTCGCCGCGCCAGTGTACCAAGTGACAAGCAAGTAAAGCTCTGACTTTAGCATGTCTGGGCTAGTGACTTCATCAGAGAGTCGAAAACACTGAGGAGAAATGAGAAGTAGGCAATCCTGGGGGCCATGGGGTGGTCTCGTTGGCCCACACTAACAAATTTCAAAGCGAGGTCTCACCTCCCCACTCCGTCTCCACAGATAAAGGGTATTAGGAGACTTGCATGTGAAGAAAAAAGAAAGGAGAACGTTTGTGTGTGCGCGAGTTTGGGGAACACAAAGCTTTACCACACGTGATGCCGTCAGTAAAGCCACGCAGCACACCACCGGGCGCGCCCCTCTTCACCCAAGGGCAGACTACCCACCAGCCTGCCCTATTGTGATGCGCCCTCCCCAGGATGTCGCCGCGCCAGTCCGCGATGACAGGAAAGGGGCGGGGCACGGGTCCACTCTGCCCTGGAAAGGAGGGATGAGAGGATCGCCTCCAGCTGAGGAGAGGCCTCTGGACTCCCGCCCTAACAGCGGGACCCTCGAAATCCAGTGCCATCCCTGGCTCTCCCGATGGGGGACCCGCGCCCCACTCCCAGGGGCCGGCCACCGCAGCCCGGCTCTCACGCCCAGATGCGTCCTCCGCCCCAGCCAAAGCCAGCCTCCCGCGCCGCCCCCACCGAGTCCCCAGCTGAGTCCCGTCACCCGCGAACCTGCAGTCCCCTGTGAGTGTGCACTGAAGGGCGAGGCGGACGCGAGGTCGGCGCCACCTCGGTTTCCTCCCCAACCGGACTCCTCCGGCGGCGGCAGGGGGAGGGGGCACACCGGCGGGGGGGGGCAGCGGC
>NW_006159538.1:4987127-5010330 GCF_000334495.1 Tupaia belangeri chinensis | reverse complement strand
GGGGGGGCGCGTGGGTGGGACGCGCCGCGCGCCCTCGCCGACGAGCCGAGCGTGAGCCGGACTCGCTCCGAACAGGCACCCCGTGCCTTTGAACCCTCCTTTCCTCCTTGACTTCCTGTCACCGTGAAGGAAAAAGCCTGCGGCGTCTCCAGCCCTGAGGCGGATAAATACCTCAGGGACTGGGTTGGTTCTGGGAAGGCGCTTCCCTCCACAGCGCCCACTCCCAGGCCGCCTCTACCACGCCCGGGAGCCGGCGAGGACGGGCCGGAGTTACCGAGAGGCAGTCGTCGTGAGGGGCACCCGCTGCTTATTTTTTAAACGCTTGGTTGGCGGGAACCGGCATGGCATGTCCGCTGAAACTCCTGCGGTTCGGCCACCTACGGGTCGTGGAGGGTTGCCTGGATGGGGGTATGCTCCTTGTGAGCGGAAGGTCGCCACGTAATAAGAGTGTCAGTTACTCAGCATCACGAGTTTAACTGTGTATGCCAAATGCTGGACTATAAAAACAAGACTTAAAACGCAAAGACACGGTCTCGACCCCAGAAGCTCACCCCGGGGCGAGACCCACACGGAAATTCTGTGATAAAAGCCTAGCTCAAGTCGCAGTGAGCTGTGGGGACAGCGCGGATAACTGACAGGCTCGACCTGCCAAGTGGAGGAAGCCTTAAGCAGGAAATCAGATTTGAGCAGAATCTTAAGGATGGCTGAGCTCCCCAGTTTGGAGAAGAATAGGAAGGATGTGGCAAGAAAAGGAGGAGAACCTAAATTGAGTCGTTTGTTATGAAAACAGAATTTTGTAGAAAAAAACTATTGAAAAACCTTTAATCACTTTATTTTCGAAGGCAAAAAAATTCCCCAGCTCCCACGTGTGATACTGAAGTGTTTTCCAAACTGATGTTTATGCTAAGGAAGTGAGCAGTTGAGCTGGGCAATTATAAGATAGTGAGCATCCAGTCCCTCTAAGGACACTTAGAGACTTTTGGAAAGAGAGGTTATTGTCATAGTACACCAAGTCGTAGCCCACATTGTGCTAATTGGAAATTGTCAATAATCTGGGAAGAGACTGAAGAAGAGCAATCTAGTAGGAATTTTATGAAACTGAAAGGTAATTTCACAGAAAATCCTCAGTCAATAAACAAAAACCTCTCCATTTTGATTTATTTAAAGTTTTCTCCTTAAGCTATGCTCAAAGGAGGTAATTCTGTAGTCCAAGTTAGGGTTAGTGAGATCTGTCAAACAGAAGTCATTTCCTTACATTAAGATAGATGCTGTCATTTTCTGAAGAGAGTTTTGTTTTGTTTTTTGAGAGGTTTTTGCAATAGGGCGTGTTTGCTCGCCAGACAGAGACAGAGAGACAGAAAGCGAGAAATCACACCTTCCCCAGGGGGGATGGCCACGCAGCAATCCCTTCTCCTCCATTCTCCTTCTCCTCTCAGGATCTTGGGCATGCATGCACACGCACCCGGCGTGAGTTTAAAGCCACTGGGTCCGGGACACGAACAGAAGTCGGCTACATGGGAGTCCAGCGACATAGCCATTACATTAACTGCTGGTCCCTCTGAAGAGAGTTTCTATTTCACTGTAGTTTCCACCAATCTACCTTTAGAAAACATATTTTCACATTACATAAATATGTATACTTTAGCTTCATTTGGCTTAACCTACTCTTTCTACAAAAAAAAAAAAGGCAATACTTCATAAGAAAACTAAACCTGCTGTGCACCATCAAGTCCTCTGTCTAGCATAATTCACAAGTTCTAGTCCAAGTTCTAGGAATTTTCCAGGATACATTAAAAGAATCATATCAGTAAAGGCTATCAGGCAAAATAAAGGCAAAACTTTGTTCTATTCTGAAATCTACTCAACCATCTTATCCTTCTTTGACAGGACCTGGAACACATTCTGTTATTGTGAAAAAAAGGAGTGTGTGTGTGGGGGGGAGAACTATAATAAAATTTCCACTGTCCTTTGCTTTAAAAAATGACCTTTCAAATATTAAGGAAATTAATAAATACTAGGAGCAGCTATATTTATGGTAGGTAATGCCATTGATGCAGACAATCTCAATGCTGTTCCATATGATAATTTATAAATCCTAACTGAGCAACTGTAGGTAATGCCATTAATGCAGACAATCTTGATGCTGCTCCATATAACAATTTATAAATCCTAGCTGAGCAACTGTATGGGTTAAGGTTCAGGCCCTTAATAAAAGTTTCTTTCACAATATCAGTACACACACCAAGGAGATCAATAAAGAAGTTTCAAATAAGAATAATGAACAGTTAATCTCCTTTAGGTGTCTATGTTATAGAATGCTAAGGCAAAGTTGTTTTCAAGCATGGGAGAAGATAGACTTTGGGTTCATGAAATAAATGATAAGCCACAGATCCAGATTCCTGTTTCAAATTCTAAAGCCTGCGATTTCTTTGTACTACAAAGTTCGAGCACTGCCACCTAGTGGCAAGAACAGGAAAATCATACACAAAAAGAACTTTCTCAACAAATACATTTACAAGAATATTAAGATACATTATGAGTAGACATACTCTACTGATGGAAATTGAGATGTGTAATTAAAAAGGCTGAGTCATAGAGAAATTTTATTGAATTAATATGGTATGGGAAGTTATTTATGAAGAGTACTTCTAACTCAAGAAAAGGTTCAGGAAACATGGAGAAAACTATCTCTGAAATGGGCCTTAAAAGATAGAATTCATGAGACTAGCAAATGGCGTAATGGTTATGTCACTGGACTCCCCGTGGTTGACGCGGTTCAAGTCCCAGACCCAGCAGCTTGAAACTCACTCCAAGCACATGTGCATGCATGTCCAAAATCCCACGAGGAGAATGGAGAAGAGATTGTGGCATGGTCATCCACCCTGGGGAGGGGGCAATGGGGTGATTTCTCATTTTCTGTCTCTATCTTTCTCTGTCTCTCCAGTGAGCAAACGCATCCTACAGTGGAATAAAAAAAGATTCATGCATAAGAAGAAAATAAGAACAGCAAATATATATAAACTACAGTAAAGTATTTTCAAAGGGGAAAAATGAGAGAATAGGAAGTAATATAGATTAGAGTGAAATTGGTACATAAGAACCTGGAATGGTAGATTTAAGTAAGAGTCTACAAACTTTCTGAAACTTGTAAGTTTGCTCCTCTTAGACATTTTTTTATACAAAGTGACAAGGTCACCTAAAATTTTAAATAGACGTGCAAAAAAATCCAGCATAGCCAAAAGACATAAAAAATAATAACACCTGGAAACTTCAGGATTTCAAAACTTACTACAATTCTACAAGAATGAAGATTGTGTAGTATTGAAATTGGCATAGACCTAAACATACAGATCAGTGGAACAGAATTGAGAGTCCAAGAATAAACTCTTATATTTATAGTCAATCAATTTTCAGCACATGTGCCAGGATAATTAAATGAGGAAAGGATGATCTTTTCAAAACATGGTGCCAGGGCAAGTGGATATTCATATCCATATCCAAAAATCAAACAAACAAGCATTTACATTCTCACTTCATGTTAAACATAAGAAAATTAATTCCAAATGGCTAGTAAAAAAACGCTTAAACTGTGATTCACTAAAAAAAAAAAAAAGAAAGAAAATTCTTTATGACCTTTATTAATCAAAGAGTTCCTAGATATAATACCAAAAACACAAGCCATAAAAGAAAATATTTATAATTTGGGCTTCATTGAAATTACATCTTTTGGGGCCAGCAGCTGACGCAATGGCTATGTCCCTGGACTCCCATGTAGTTGACCATGGTTCGAGTCCCGGACCCAGTGGTTTAAACTCACACTGGCCATGTGTGCATGTGTACCCATGATCCCAAGAGGAGAATGGAGGAAAAGGGATTGTGGCATGGCCATCCCCCCGGCGGGGCGGGGGGGGGGTGATTTCTCGCTTTCTGTCTCTCTGTCTCTCTCTGACTTTCTGGTGAGTGCACATGCCCTATAGCAAAAGCCTCTCCAAAAAATAGTAATAATAATAAATCTTTTGAGCTTCAAAATAACATTAAAAGAAAAAAAAAAGACAAACTAGACATTGAGATAAAATGTTTACAAACTATATAAAGGATTTCATCTATAATAGAATACATAAATCGTACAACTCAGTAATAAGAAGACAATCCAATTAAAAATGGCAAAAGACTTGCATTGTCATTTTAAAAAGTTTATTTTTTCCATAAGCAAGGGAGACAAAAGTGAGCACTCCCAACAGGGTCTAATGCTGTGATCCACCCACAATCTTCAGACAGCCCTGGGTCATGGGTAAGCGTGTGCCTGGCATACTTAGGTATCCAGACTTACACCGGAAACCTTCCCATGTGAGACTGCGCTTCAGGGCATCAGGTTTTACTGCTAAGCAACCATCTGGCCCCTCACTTAGCCATTTCTGCAAAGACATACAAATAGCTAATCATAGGAAAAGGTACTCCATATCATTAGCCAGTAAATAAATGCAGATTAAAATGCCAGTGAGATACCAATATTCATGCCCAAGTCTGACTATAACAATAAAAACAACAAAAGGACAATAACAAGTATAAAAATAGAAGAAGCGAGAACCCTCATGTATTGCTGGTATGAACATATCACAGCCATTTTGGAAAACAGCTTGGCAGTTTTTCAAAAGACAAATATAAACTTAGCACTGTAGGATATTTAAAAAAAAAAATCCACCCAAAATATGTCACACTAGCATAAGGATCATTTTTGAACTGAAGATATTTAAGAATAAATACAGAGCGATGCTGTCTCTGAATTCCCTTTGTCTGCTTAAAAAAAGATTGTCAAAAAGTAAACTCAATTGGGACCAGTAGTTAGCGTAATGGCTATGTCACTGGACTCCCACGTAGTCGACTGTGGTTCGAGTCCCGGACCCGGTGGCTTAAACTCACGCCGGGCGCATGTGCGTGCGTGCCCAAGATCCCAAGAGGAAAATGGAGGAGAACGGATTGCGGCGTGGCCACCCCCCCGGGTGGTGATTTCCTGCTTTCTGTCTCTCTGTCTCTCTCTGTCTGTCTGGCGAGGGCACACGCCCTATAGCAAAAACCTCTCAAAAAAAAAAAAAAAAAGAAAACCAAATTTGCATAAATCCGGACCCGGTGGCTTAAACTCACGCCGGGCGCATGTGCGTGCGTGCCCAAGATCCCAAGAGGAAAATGGAGGAGAACGGATTGCGGCGTGGCCACCCCCCCGGGTGGTGATTTCCTGCTTTCTGTCTCTCTGTCTCTCTCTGTCTGTCTGGCGAGGGCACACGCCCTATAGCAAAAACCTCTCAAAAAAAAAAAAAAAAAGTAAACTCAATTGTCATAAATCCCCGCCCTGAGAATTTCATGCAGAACTCATCACTGGAGAGTAAATTAGAATCTACACCACACCTAGACATTGTCACAAACTATTCTTCTCCCATTTATTCTCCTAAAGACCCATTTATATTTTCTTTTTAAAAAAAAAATCCCTTTATTCATGATAGAGCATGCGTGTGCACATGTAAGAGTCATAGAGACAGGAGTACCCTACACAGGGTCTGGCCACACCATGACCCCTCCCTCAGTCCTCCTTCCCGTCAGATCTTGGGCACTCACGTGCTTACCCACATGTTTAAGGGCAACTGGGCCAGGAATTTGAACCAGGGCTACCATGAAGGATTCAGCTTCTCTTGAACAGCATATTATTGATGTGCCACAGAGCCAGCTCCCATTTTTCTAAACATCATTAGTTCTCCCAAAAGTGGCCCTTCCTTCTTTCTCCCAGTAATATAGCATATAAACTCTCAAATCTCACTTCTTTTGTAGATGTTCAACTCTTTCTGATGTTCTCATGCATATAAACTTAAAAATTAATAAATGTATGTGTCTTCTTTTAATCTGCCTTCTGTCTATTAAATTTACAGGTCTCTCAGCCACTGAACTAAATGGATGAAAGAAAAGGTTTACTTCACCTATGCCATACTATTCAGCAATTTCACTTCTAATAATCTACCTAGGAGAAATGAAAACATATATCCACACAAAAACTTGTATATAAATGTTCATAGCAGTATTATCCACTGTAATCCAGAACTGTAAATAATCAATTCACTAATGAATAGTTAAAACACTGATATCCACACTATTGAATGTTCTTCAGCAATAAAAAGGCACAAAATCCTGGTATGTGCTACAACAGGGATAAACCTCAAAAGCAGTATGCCAAATAAGAGGAAGCTGGATACAAAAAATGACATTTTATAATTCCATGGATGCGAAATCTCCAGAAAAGACAAATTTATAGAGGAAAAAATTGATCCATGATTGAGAGCAAGCAAACGTCCTCAAGGTAACTTTTTAGATTGATAATAGTCATCTAAAATGGAATGGAAGACCAGCCGGGGTGTGGTGATTAAGGTGGCTGGATCCCTCATGGCTGAATGTGAGGTTTGTGTCCCACACCTGGCAGCCTGAAATACATGTCAGACACATGTGCATGCACACCCAAAATTCCAAGATAAGAATGGAGAAGAAGGGATGGCAGCATGGCCATCTCCCCTGGGGGTGCTTTCTCACTTTCCCTCTCCCTCTGTCTCTCTTTGGTGAGTGCATGTGCCCTGTAGCAAGTTAAAATTTTAAATAAGTAAATAAAATGGAATGGATGATAGTTGCAAAACTCTATAAGCACTAGAAAATAAATGCATGTGATGGGCGAATTTTAAGTCATGTAAGTTAAATCTCTATTTATTTATTTATTTATTTATTTAGCTATTTTTAGTTTGCACTTAGGTTCACAGAAAAGAGACAGAGTATGCCCATGCACATGATCTGAGGCTGGCTAAATGCTGAGGGTAGATTACAGGCTCAGCACCCTGTTGAGTGCTGTTTCTCTGTCTCTTTCTCTTGGTCTCTCTTGCTCTAGAAAGAAGTAAAGTTAACAAAATGGAAAAGGGAGGCTTTCCTAGCAAATGGAAGTATTATAGCACAATGTTAGGTTGAGTTTTGTAATATAAACATTGTAGCCACTTAATCTGAACTGCTCTGGTTACAGGGGAACCAGCAAGGAAGTTACAGTGGTAAATCCTCAGGCCTACCTTGCCTGTGGGGTGCCCTTCTGTTTTTTTTTTTTTTTGGGGGGGGGGGAGTAACAGTTCTCCCCTTCCTCTCTAAGGAAGGAACAAAACTGTTCACCCATCATCTCTCATTAGGCTACTCCACCTACGGAGTTGTCACTCTGCATACTTTCCCTAATAAACTTGCTTTTATGCTCCCTCAACAAACAAAAAAGAATAAGTCATTTAAGGTACCGGCTTCCTGATAGGACAAAAAGGACTTTCACATAATTTAAAATTTAAAAATTATTAATTTACAATTGCATACTTATTAACATTGAGTTTCAAGTAAAAGTACGTTAACATTTGAAATTTTTCTTTAAGGGCTGCAACACATACATTCATTTAAATATGCCTGTTTTTCAATAAGATAAAGTTTTATACAAAAGGAAAAAAAAAACAAGTAAATGTCTAAAGGTAAGAAGTAAATCGAAGGCAAATGTAAGAGAGAACTTTGTGACCAGTTTTTTGTGGAATAACTTCTTCAGTAAGACACCCCAAAATACAATGAGTTTAAAAAAATGGGTGTATTTGAGTCCATCAAAATTAAGCACAGGAAGTAGATTAACAAATACATGACACACTAGGAAGAAATAGTTACGCATTTAAAACCAACAGAAAAAAATTATATTAAGATATATTAAGAACATATAAGGGCCGGTAGGTGGTGTGGTGGTTGGGGCACTGGACAGCCACATGGCCAACTGTGGTTTGAGTCTTGGACCTGGTGGCTTGCTTTCTCACTTTCTCTCTCTCTCTCATCAAATTAAAAATACTAGTGATGACAATTAATATAATTAAATAATTCTTTAAAAAGTACACAGAAAACAAGGGCCTGAAAACTGTAGGAAAATTGACAAAGGAGGCAAGAAGATGGCGCAGTGGTAAAACTTTCTATGAGGTTGACCCATAAGGAAGGTTCTGAATTGGAATCTGGAGGCTTCCTTAAATATGCTAGGCTCGGGACCAGCAGTTAGCATAATGGCTATGTAGCTGGACTCCCATGTAGTCGACTGCAGTTTGAGTCCTGGACCCGGTGGCTTAAACTCACACTGGGTGTGCATGTGCACATGCCCAAGATCCTGAGAGGAGAATGGAGAAAGGATTGCGGTGTGGCCATTCCCCCTGGGGGGGTGATAATTTCTCACTTTCTGTCTCTGATTCTCTCTTTCTGGCGAGCACACATGACCTAAAGCAAAAACCTCTCCAAAAATAATAATTATATATATATATAGAGAGAGAGAGAGAGAGATTTCTATCTATATATTTTTTTGGAGAGGTTACACTAGGCTCAAGTGTGTCCATGATCTGAGTGGCTGGAGCTAGTGGTAGATCTGGGAATCAAAACCCAGTTAGGATACAATCTGTCTGTCTCTGTCTCTCTTTCTCAAGGAATAAATAAATAAACTTTTTATAAAAGTACTTATGTTGGGATCCAGCAGGTGGTGTGAAATATGGGGCACTGGACTCCCACATGGCCTACCATAGTTTGAGTCCTGGGTGATGTGGCTGGCTTCCTCTCTCTCTCTCTCTCTCTCTCTCTCTCTTGTGTGTGTGTGTGTGTGCCCTATAGCAAATTTAAAAATAATAATAATAAATTAAATTTTAAAAAAGTACTTACCTTGAAAGTTTGGTATCTGACTGTGTAATAAAAGATATTATGGGATGAGCAGGTGGCAGGTGGTTAAGGCACTAGATCCCATATGGCCAACTCCTGACCTGGTGGCTTGAAAAACATACCAGATGCTTGGTTGTGCCTGCCTGAAATTGTGATAGGAGAATGGAGAAGAGATTGCTGCATGTCCACCCCTCCTGGAGGGTGGAGGGAGGTGATTTCTCACTTTCTGCCTCTCTGTCTCGCTCAGGTGAAAGCATGTGCCCTATGGCAAAAACCTAAAAAAAAAAAATTATGAAGAAGACAGTATATGTGTGTGTGTGTGTGTGTGTACACATATATAGTGTGTGTATACACATATATGTATGCTGTATGCATGTATATATACATATTATATGTGTATATTTTGTATATACACATAGATATATACACGTATAACATATATATGTATATATAATTACCAGAGGACATGTGTGTTCATCAGAAAAAGACAAAGAAAGGGATAGAGAATTCCCCAATGGGGCATGTCAGGCTACAGTCCCTCCTCCATTTCTTCATCCGATCAGGATTTTGAGCATGCACACACGTGTGCCTGGTTTATTTTCTAAGCAGCTAGAACTAGAATTTGAATCCTTGTTGGCCATGTGGGAGCTGGTTCCCATAATTACTAGGCTGTGGGGCTGCTCTTAAAAACATGTTTAATATCTCAAAATGCATGAATAAATTTAGTTCACATTTGTAATCTTGAAATCATATAGATGATAACAGTAACTGATTTGTTTGATTTTCATAAGAGACTTTTGAAATTAACTTCTATATTTTATGACACATTAATTTACACTATATAGTCAATAATTTGACTTAGAAATTAGGCAGATTAATGTCACTTTCTTAGGTATCTTTTTGAGATTTTTTGTGCAAGATTTAAAACATGAATTTTAAGCCACAAGAGGAATGAACGCTTATTTTGAAAATCCTACATTTTATGTTAGTTATGCCTGAATGCTTATAATTTACTTGAAAATGACTTATTCTCCTACTTAGGCAAATTGTTAACACTATTTACTTCCCTGCCAAATCCATTTTTCATAAGTTTAGTTTATTTCAGGCACTGCATAGTACCAAACAAATAGCTTCTAATTTAGAGAATTTTAGTAAATTAACGAACATGTCACCTCATATTTAAAAGAATGTGTTGAAGCATTTAAAAATCATCTAATTAATCACTATTATATGAATTTTGAGCTTTGGCTCTAAAAAGAAAATCTTGTCTCCTACTTTTTCAACTTATTACCAATTATGCTTTAGTATAATTTTTAGTTCTACTTTGTTCATAAAGCATTTCATATCTTGCCTTTCGATAATTGCAGAGGCTGGCATAGAAGAACTTTTTTTCTTTCTTCATTTTAAAAAGTTTATTCACTTATTCCATGAGCAAGAGATACAAAGATGTGGAGGGTAGGAGCCAGCAGCCCCAACAGTCTTGACACAACAATCCACCTCCCAGCTCCAGTCAGCTCTGGAACACAGGCACATGGATGACAGGCATTATCAGGGACATCTCTGGTCATCAACAGACAGCCTTTCCAAGTGCATTGGCCTTGCAGAGCATCTTATTGCACCTGTGCACCACCTACTGGCTCCGGAAGTGCTCAGCATTCTCTCCTAACATACATGTGCAGCCCATGTGTTTCCACTTTAAAGAGAAACATCATTTATAAGTAGCATAAGAAGCATACCCTGCTACATTTCTGTTTACTGTGCAACATAAAGCTACCAATAGAGAAAAAAAAAACAGCAAATACTTTATAGTATTTATATTATAAATATTTTCAGTTTGGGTTTTTGTTAGAAAGGAGCACTGTAGCTGGAAGGCAGGAGCCTTGCTGTCTAATCGTAGCTTTGTTACGTTTACCTTTTGTCCCCATTCATCTCAGCTTTGCTTCCTTGTTCTTACCAGGGAGAGGAGCTTCTTATAAGAATGTGAAGAGCTGAGAAATCAGGTTGTAAAACATCCTTAAAATTCATGTGCATTTTTATTTTCAGTAAAGAAATGAGAAAAGGCTGTCCTTTATGGAAAGGGAATAAATATTCAGCAATAAAACTCAGGTTATTGAATTTTTCTTTATTTTTTTAAAGAATTATTTATTCATTCATTTAATTCTATTTGTTATCATTATTTTTAATTTGATCAGAGAGAAAGAGAGAGGGAAAGTAAGAAAGCAAGCCACCAGTTCCAGTACTTGAACCAGGGCTGGCCATGTGGGAGTCTCGTGCCTTTAACCACCATGCACCTGCTGGCCCCTTGCATTTTCCTTTATATATTCAGTTCACTATGAACCTTAAAATAACCAATCTGGATAAGAATACTTGCAGGAAAGTAGAATTTTTATTCCACAGAATGCATTTAGAGAAAGAAAACATATTTGACATAGAGACATGGTACAGAAGGACAGAGAAGTTTACTGGGTATTTTCCTGTGGCTGTATAGTGAATCATTAAAGAATTTCAAAAGAGCAGCATCGTGTAGAAAACAAATGCAATGGACACCCATGTTGTCAATGGTAGTTCATGTCCCAGACCTGGTGGCTTGCTTTCTCACTTTCCTTTACTTTTTCTCTCTGTCTTACTCTGGTCAAATTTTAAAAAAACTATAATAAATTAAATTAAATTAAATTAATTCTTAAAAAATAAAACAAACAACAACATGTTCTTCTAGGATAACGTGCCCTAAAAGGAAAAAAAATTTTTTTGTGGTGTAAAACTTCAAATATAGTTAATGATGGTGAAAATCAACTAGCTCCTATGGACTAACTCCATACAGTTGTCCATAATCCATTCCTGTCATATACTTTTTTATATGTCAAATTTTCTTTCTAGTTTTTTTAGTTTTTTTTCTCCTTTAGTCCCCTTCTATTACTTTAAATTGCCAGCATTATTTCTTTTTTATAATTCACTATACTAGGTATTTCAACTTGGCATCATTTCCACACTTGGTCAAAGGCCAAGAAGCGATAACAATCATTTCCAGAACTGGAAGTAAAAATAGTGTAAAATTTTTTTGAAAGTCTGGGCCAGCAGATGGCATCGTGGTTAAGATGCTGGATCCCATATAATCTTCTGTGTAGTTTGAGACTTTAACCTGGAGATTTCATGCTGGGCACAGTGTGCAAACATGCCCAAAATTCTGAGAGGAGAAGGGATGGCCATGCCCTGTAGAGAGTGTGAATCCCCTCGAGGGGGGTGGGTGCTTTCTCATATTTTTCACTTTCCCTCTCTCTGACTCTCTGGCAGAACCCTTGTGCCTAGTAGCAAATTTAAAATTTTAAAAAAGAAAGAAGGAAAAATTCTCAAAAGTTCTAATTAATTTTGTTCTTTTTTTTGCAGTCGACTCTGTAAAAGTGCATGATTATAACATGACTTTATGTGAAGCATTGTGTGTATATGTAAAAGACACTGAAACTTCCTTATTAAATGAAGAGATGCCCTTTATGTATTCTGTATTTGTGAAAGATAACATTTTCAAGAGCTTGGCTCTTTGGACAACTATATGGGGTGGGTGCCTGTCAAGACTTTTGATCAATCTCATCAAAAGACTTAGGTTATCCATCACAGTATTTCAGACAACTGCAGATAGAAAGCTGGGTAAACAATTACCCACCTTAGTGATATGTGTTCAGACATTTTCTTTTTAACTGATTTCTTTATGAATACTGTTTTTCTCTTTATGATTTGCATCTGTGAAACTGTCATTGGTATACTTAATTTTTTTGCTGGCAAAAAAAAGTTATTATTGCCTATTGTATTGGGTAAAGTAGCCTCTGAAGAGTTCTGTTGTGTTTTTATACATTTTTCAAATAAATCCCTTCTTAAAATGTAAATAAATATGGGACCAGCAGATGGTATAATGGTTGTGTTGCTGGACTCCCTCGTAGTTCAAGTTCCAGACTGAGCATCTTAAACTCACGCCAGGCACACGTGTGTGCCCCAAATCCTGAGAGGAGTATGGAGGAGAATGGATTGTGGCATGGCCATCCCCCCGGGGGGTGATTTCTCACTGATTTCTCATTTTTTGCCTCTCTCTCTCTCTCTGTCTCTCTGGCGAGCACATGTGCCCTATAGCAAAAACATCTCTCTCTAAAGAAAAAAAAAAAGAAGAAAGTAAATGAATGTACTTTAAAGGTTTAAAACATTTTTTCCAAAATTATATGTTCAGGATTTTAGACTGTAAAGATTTTGGTCTTTTGGGATTTCAATATTTGAGATACAGTGTTGAGGACTATGAGTTTGGAGATTATGGCCCACACTGTATTTTACATTCTTGTAGTATCTTTCTCTTTCTATTACTGATCATTTCTTTTACGTTCAAGACTGTACATTCAACTACAAAAGCCCACCATCATGGTCCCTCCCTCTGCTCTGGTCCAGGACTGGACCATAAAGGAGAAATGGGGGTAAGAAGAGGTTTGAGAGGTGGGGTACCAGCAGTTGGGGCAATGGCTATGTCACTGGACTCCCGTGTAGTCAATGCGGTTCAAGTCCAGATCCGGTGACTTAAACTCATGCTGGTCACATGTGCTTGCTTGCCCAAGATCTGGAGAGGAGAATAGAGGAGAAGGGATTGCAGTGTGGCTGTTCCCCCCGGGGAGTGATTTTTTTATTTTCTTTCTCTGTCTTTCTGGTGAGCACATTTGACCTATAGCAAAAACCTCTTCAAAAAAAGGGGGGGTTCACTGCAGACTTTCTAATGTGAAGGTAACAGAGGCTCCTCTCTGAAGGGAGTGGGGGGAGGGAGGGTAGTACTGCATTTGCCGAGGAGGGACACCCCCTTCTGCAATCCCTGCTGTCATAAAACAAGGGCAGTCTGGACTTCCAAAAGACAGACAGACCCTTTTGGCAACTGGTGGTGCAAAGTGTTGCAGGTGGGGATGACCAGTCTCTCCTTGAGCCGGAGCCCACTGAGGTAGGTGGGGAATGGACTTAGAGAGTCAGAGACCCCAGCCAGCCTGGGAACCCAGAGGTCATAGCACCAACTAGAGTCAAGCAGGGCGGGCCCCTCATCCCTCATTTCCTACAGAAACTGTGCCTTTTTTCCTCCACGCCTCCAGAGTACTCCTGGGGGGGTGGCAGGGGATGTGCCCCCAAATCCTGAGAGAAGAATGGAGGAGAAGGGATTGCATCTTGGCTATTCCCCCTACGGGGTGAATTCTCTCTCTTTCTCTCTCTGGTCAGGTATATGTGCCCTATAGCAAAAGTCCTTCTCAGAGAGAGAGAGAGAGAGAGAGAGAGAGAAAGAGAGTTTTTTGTTGATGAAGGAACAACCGGTAAATACCATTTGTTGCAAGTTGCAGTCAGACTAGATTTTTTGTTTGTTTGTTTTTTGTTTTTTGCTAAAGAGCTCACTGGATAGAGGCAGAGAGAGAGAGAGAGAGACGGAAAAGCATCCTCCTGTGGTCTGTGCTATGCGCAGTCCCTTTTCCATTTCTCCATCCCATCAGGATTTGGGGCTTGCAGGCAGCTATGCCTAGAATGTTTTTCAAGCCCTGGGAGCTGGGATTCAAACCACAGTTGGCTGTGTGGAATCTGGCTCCCTGTACCACTAGTCTATGCCGCTGTTTACACAGCCTTCTGGAGAACTTAGCCCCGGCTCCCTCAGGCATTGCCACCTAGCTGGTGCTGCACCTGAGTCTTTACAAAGCTATATTTATTTAAATTCATTCATTTATTTATTTATTTATTTTGCTATAGTTACTCACCAGAGAGAGACAGAGAGATAGAGATAGAGAAAGAAAGTGAGAAATCATCTCCCAGGGGAGATGGCCATGCTGCAGTTCCTTATGCTCTAGTCTCCTCTCAGGATTTGGGGCACACATGTACATGTGGCCGACATGATTTTCCAGCCATGGGGTCTGGAACTTGAACCATGTAGCCAGCCATGTGGGATCCAGAACCTTAACTTCTGGGCCACTGCTGGCCCTAAGAAAGCTACTTCACCGTTCTATCAAGCCAGCTGCTTTGAGAAGGCAGGAACATCGTAAGATCCGTGAATCCCACAAGCAAAGGTTCAGCCCTATACGTCATTAGCTATGAAGTGAACTCCCTGATAAGAAGAAATGTTTGGTGGAATGCTAGGTCAAGACCCTAGCCCAGAAAACGTACTAGTTTATATAGGAAAAAATGCTTTTCCAGTTAAGTTTCAGACCCTTTCTCCTTTTTTTTTTCTTTCTTTCTCTCTTTCTTCCTTCCTTCCTTCCTTCCTTTCTTTCTTTCTTTCTTTCTTTCTTTCTTTTGTCTGAATATCTCACTTTTCTTTCCCAAATGAAGAGTAAGGATTGTCTAGTGTAGATTTGAGGACCTGGTGCTATGACATACTATACAACAATGTTCAAAATATCAAAAGATAAAACACATGTCAAAATTTTTTTGCATTGTTCACTTAGTCATGATCAATTTGAACATTGGGCATAAAACTAATCTAAAAATAGTACTTTTAACAAGTAAAAAATACTTCATTTCCCTTATGTAGAATCATAATCATTCCATTTTTATTCTGCATTATAAAGTGTAATAGATATTAGCAATAGAATCATTCAAAGAGCTTTCAAATGAATAAAATGGGACCAAAACAATCAATCTGTTATCACAGCTACCAGTGGATAACATATGAAGTTTGATAATATTAGAAATATTAGCACTTGGTAATAGAGCTTGGAAAGAATTAGCAGCATGTCATACTTTTTGCCCTACGCTGTCTCGAGCTGTGCTTCCCTCACGTGTGTTTTCACTGGGGTTTAGCTTTCATTAATACGTCCACATCTGCTTTGTCTGTCTCCCCAAGACTTTTTTGACGGTTGTCAAGTGGGACGTTGTCTTCCTTCCTTTGAAGGCTTTCGGAAATGTTATCTCTTGGATCTGGAGATCCGACAAAATTTTGCACATCCTGCATCTTCTTCCGTAGCCATTCCATCCTCTCCATCGACTTCAGGTGTTTGCCCCGGTTATGCATCAGCTGTATTTCACTCACAGATCTCTTCCTGGAAGAAAAGAAACAGGCCATTCCATTAGTTCTCCACTTGCAAATCATAAAGCCAACCTTAAAAATGCAATTCCTATGTCTTCACCATGCAGAATAAACAATAGTACTTACTTAATAGTTTCACCATCCGATTGTGTAAGGAAGCAAATTACAAACATGACAATCATCACTTTAGCCATGTCTTTGGCAGACATCATCTTCACTAAAAAGAAAAGCAAAGTGGAGGTATTTAAAGATATTTTTCATCTTTCAAAGCATACAAAAAAATGTATAGTGGTTTACATTTTAGTCATGTAATTGTATACAGAGGGTGACAGTAACTGAATAGGTTGGTTTTCATCAGAGGATTTTGGAATCAGCTCCTTTATTTTACAAATATATGAGTATTCATTATATATACATATAATTTTTTTTTGGAGAGGTTTTCTCTATAGGGCGCGTGTGCTTGCCAGACAGACAGAGACAGACAGAGAGACAGAAAACGAGAAATCACCCCCCAGGGGGGATGGCCATGCCGCAATCCGTTCTCCTCCATTCTCCTCTTGGGATCTTGGGCACACACGCACACGCGCCCGGTGTGATTTTTAAGCCACTGGGTCTGGGACTTGAAGCGCGGTCGACTACATGGGAGTCCAGTGACATAGCCATTATGTTAACTGCTGGTCCCCATATAATTTGATTTTAAAGTAAGATAGGCTAGTTTTACTTTCTTAGGTGTCTTTTTGACATTTCTTGTGCAAGTTTTAATATATGAATTTTAAGCCACAGAGGAATAAAAGAACTTACTTTTGAGAATTTCCATCTATCTTTTATGTCAGTTATCGCTAAACAATTATAATTTGCTAATTATAATGTAAAGTGGCTAATTCTCACTCTCTTATTTTTGTCTGTTTTGGAGAGATTTTTTGCTATCAGCCACGTGCATTTGCTGGAAAGGCAGAGAGAGATGGAGAGAGAGAAAGTAAATCACCCCCAGGAGAAATTGCCACACCACAATTCCTTCTCCTCTATTCTCCTCGGGATTTCAGGCACACTCGCACAGGGTCCCAGCTACTGGGTCGGAAACTTGAACTGCACTTAGCCATATGGGAGTACAACACCTTAACCACTACGCCACCTACTGGCCCCAAAATGACTATTTATTTTAACAAAGCACTTTAAAAAAAAAAGGAATTATTTATTTTATTTTATTTATTATCATTATTTCAATTTGCTATAGGACATGTGTGCTCATCACAGAGAGAGAGAGGGAAAGTGAGAAAGCAAGCCACCAGGTCTGGGACTCAAACCAGGTCAGCCCCATGGGATTCTAGTGCCTTAACCACCATGCCACTTGCTGGCCCTGACAAGGCATATTTTTAAAAAGTGTATTTATTTATTTAGTCCATGAGCAAGTGAGTCAGAAAGTTAGAGAGACACCCCCAATAGGGTCTTTATCCCCAGCTTCAGCGAGCCCCAAATCATGAGCACACATGTGCTCGGTGTGTTCTGGGAGGTCTCCAAACATAACCCAAGAAGCTTCCCATGTAGGTCAGTCTCCCTGAGTCTCACAGAGTGTTGTGTTACTGTGCAAGCATCTGGACTCCTTAATCAGATAAATGGTTAAAACTATTTATGATGCAAATCTATTTTTCACGAATACACTTATTTCAGGCACTGTAGTAAGAACCTTAAATACCCAAGAAATAAGCTATGTTTTAGTGATTTTTACTAAATTATCATAACTCTCAGCATGATAAAAGTATGTGTTACAGCATTTAAAAATGTCTAATTAATTACTTAGCATGAGGAGTTGGAGTTTCAGCTCTAAATAAAATGCCTGTCTGCAACTATTTTGTCAACATATTTTATTAACAATTATTTTTAGTATAATTTTTAGCTCTTTCCTCTTTTACTCATAAAGCTTCATATTAATATAGAATATTCTTGTTTTGACCAACAATATGTCTTTATAGTTGCCAAGGTTGTTATTATGGAAGTGTTTTTTTCCTAGTGCTCAGTATGCTCTTTCTCTCTTTTTTAATTGCCAGAGGGTGTGTATGGTCTCCAGAGAATAAGAGAAAGCATCTACCAATAAGGTAAGGTCAAGTCACGGCCCTTTCCTCTTCATTTCTCCAACCTACTAGGATTTGGGGCACACGCTCACATGTGCTTGGCATGTTTTTCATCCACTGAGACCAGGATTTGAACCACTTTCAGCCATGTGGGATCTGGCTCCTCATGCATAGGACCTAATCACCGTGCTACAGGGATGACCCTCTACAAACACTGGAGTGGCTGTGCATGCCTATTTTAAAGGGAAACCACATCATTTAGAAGTAGAATAAGAAACATTACACTCTGCTACATTTCTAGTCACCATGCAATATACAGCTATTGGTTAAGAACAGACAAGTATGTGCATTTTTGGCCTATGTTGAAATAAGCACTGTAGCTGGAGGACAGGAGTGTTGATGCTTAATTCTAGCCTTATCTCATGCAACTATGTGACTCATCTCTGCTTTCTTTCCTTGATCTTAATAGGGAGGTGGGCTTCTTATTAGAATGTCAAAAGTGGGGCTGGCAGGTGGCATGGTGGTTAAGGTGCTGGACTCCCACATGCCTGACTGTGCTTCAAGTCCCTGACCTGGCAGCTTGCTTTCTCACTTTCTCCTTCTCTTGCTCTCTCTCTGTCTCTTGGGTCAAATTAAAAAATAAATAATAATAACAAATAAAATTAAGTAAAGAAATGTTTTTTTAAATGTCAAGAGCTGAGGGGACCAGCAGGTGGCGTGGTGGTTAAGGGGCTTCAGAATACAAAATTAGAAAGTTCTCTTGCTCTCTCTCTGTCTCTTGGGTCAAATTAAAAAATAAATAATAATAACAAATAAAATTAAGTAAAGAAATGTTTTTTTAAATGTCAAGAGCTGAGAAATGACTGTAAAACATCCTTAAGATTCAGTTTTCAGAATACAAAATTAGAAAGGTTGTCATTTTTTTAGAGAATAAATATTCAGCAATCAAATTCAGCTTATCCAGCATTCATATACAGATTGTGCTTGTTATGAGCCTTCAAATAACAAATTTAGATAAAGATACTCTGCAGGAAAAATGGACTTTTAACTCTCCTTCTTAAATTTATATTGATTATTTTAACCAGAATTATTTATTCACCATCAGTTTTATTTCAAAATTTCAACAAAAATACTATTAAAGCATAAAATACAAAATTTCAGTTGTTTTCCTGTAGTTTTCATAGAGTGTTTAGTAGCATGGTATCCAGAAAGACTTCATCACAATAATAAATGAGTGAAGAGTTTTCAGTAGTGTAAATTTATTTTCTTTGTGGCACTTCATAGTAAACATAAATTCAAACTCACCTAACATTTCACCTTGAACAAAGAGCATGATATTTGTAGAAAATGATACATTAAATAATTGCTTTATGGTAAAAACGTATGGAATTTAAAAGAAAAATCTGACGTGTGCTTACCTTACAATGTCCTAGGACAAGATCTTCTTTTAGTCTGCTTCCTTCAGCAGCCGAGGGCTTTATTAATATGAATAAGTTTGAGAAAGCTGGTGCACTGGGCTGCAGACCCTTAAATGTGACTTATATAGAGGTCTCTTGCTCACCAAGGAAAGCTTTTTTATTATTCCGGATGACGTCACTCCCAGCTGTCTGGATCTCAGCTATAGGGCCAGAGCAACACTCACCAGCATTGGGAGGTGCCCACTCCCCATAAGTTTTAGATAATTGCATACCGAAAGGAAAACAGTATGGGAGCTGGGAAAAGAGCTTATGGAAAGACATTAACAAATAGTGAATTGTACCACCGACGAATTTGGCCTGGACTGATGAATCTGAATTTGTGCTAGAAGGATGAATTTCAAAGATCTATGGTAACGTCATCATCATTTAAAAGTAAAGTCTGAAAATAAGAATGTTTGTTATAACCATAGTAATTGTTACAATTACTATGAAAAGTATAATGATCATATACGTTATGCTTGTTTTTCTTTTTTTTTTTTTAACTAGCAATTGTCCACCATCCACAACACTCTTGGTTAATCATCTTTCAAAAAAAATAGATACAGTGCCATTTTTTAAAAGGAATTGTGGAAAGTATTGGAGAAACTGCTCCTAGTACATCACATACATTTTGTTATATTCCTGTTAAGAAAAATTAGAAATAAAATATTTTTTAAAGAATTATTTATATATTTAATTTTATTTGTTATTATTATTTAATTTTTCAGTTGACCAGAGAGAGAGAGAGACAGAGAGAAAAGTAAAGTGAGAAAGCAAGCTGCCAGGTCCAGGACTTGAACTGCAGTCGACCATGTGGGAGTCCAGCACCTTAACCACCGTGCCACCTGCCAGCCTCTAAATATGGTTTTATAAACTCATTATTTCACTGTTGTTGTAAAGACATGCTTAATACCCTGAATTTTGAGATTTCCCCATTTCTTTGGGTAAGTTTGACATAATTGATAGCCTTCAGGAAGAATGCTATTAGTGCCTTTACTGTTTTCCTCCTAAATTACACTTATTCATAGGATAAAATGTCATTCTGAAGGCAACCACATTATCAATGCAAGTTTACAGAAAAATAAAGCAAACAATTTAGACAATGATCATTTTTTCACTTATCAAGCAAATATACTTACTATCTACCATCTGTCAGGGCTACGTAATTCTACGTTAATTGAGACATAATCTCTACCCTCAAATTGAACACATAATTGTAGTATAATTTCATCGGTATTATAACAGAGATGTGTCCGGAGACTTATAAAAGCTCTGAAGAGAGAATGACTAAATTACTCTGTAGTTGCTGGAAGCTATGTGTCCTCAAGGGCGAGTATGAGTTTTCTGTCGGAGATGGTGGAGAAGGACAGAAGAAAAGGAATGTGCAAGGCAGGGAGGCAATGGAACCTGCATATTGAGTACACGCTGCTGGAAGGAGAGGGGAAAAGGGTAGTGACTCTAAAGAAGGAAGTTGGATCCAATTGTGGAAAGCTAGTATGTGTATTCCAAGGTCTTGTCTCTTTGTCCTTTCTAAACTCTACACGTGTACATTAATAATATTTTTTGGTCGTTCAGGTTTTTCAGAGGGCTGCTTGACCTTCCCACCAAGAGACAGCTGCCAAGATCTGACAGTTTATCTGAGCCATCAGGTGCAGAGACTGCAGGCATTCAGTAGAAGAAATCATTTAGGAACGAGAAGGATAGGGGCCATGAGGGCACAGGAGGCCGATGACACTGTGACACATGAGAGCTGAGCACAGCAGTTTGCTGTGAAGAAGTCAGACGCTTAGAATTATAAAGTTTTCCAAACGCAGGATCACATAACCCACTGTATTCATCACATTTGGGAAGGATCAAGTGGTCTGTGTTCTGCCCCATTGCTTTATGGGAGGCTTATCTAGAAATGGATACTTTTTCCTTCTGTTTGCTTAATAGGAATCCATTTGGCTTTGGTGGACTAGCATAAGAAGAAGATTCCAGGGTTAGAAAAATCCAGCTTTAGCTCTTCTAACTCCATGTTTTCTGTAGCAATTGGATGTTGTTTATTTCTAAAAACAGATTTATTTAGGTATATTTGATATAAAAAGAACTGTATATATTTAATGTGCACAATTCGATAAGTCTGGACATGCAAACACCCATTATACTATCACCACTATCAAGGCAATAGAATTATCCATCAGCTCCCAAAGCTTCCTTATTTCTCTCCCCCTCCCTTATATTTTCAGAAGAATGCTTAACATGAGACCTACCCTTTTAACAAAATTTGCACAATACAGTATTATTAACTATATAGGTGGTACAAAATTGACTGCAGACCTCTAGAACTTATTCCAGATGGTGTATCTAACAAATGCTGCTATAGACTCTGGGATCTACCAGGATACTATCTGACTAGCCCTTTGAAGATATGGAGCCACTCTCACAAAATATTGCCTTTTGTCTTTCATCCATTCTCAGGTAACACCCACCTCTGCATGAGTTTTCAGCTTTCTGCATGTTTACATGGATTACAGAAATGTTGGGGTGACATACATGGTGTGCACAGCCAGAAAGAGGCATCTCTAGAGACAAAAATTGATAGAACATGGAGAATTACTGGATGCTTGGGAAGAGACAGCCTTTAAAAAAATTATTATTTTATTTAACTTTATTTATTTATTTATTTATTTATTTTTAATTTGACCAAAGCGGAGCAGAGCAAGACAGAAGGTAAGTGAGAAAGGAAGCCGCCAGGTCTGGCACTCAAACCACAGTCAGTCATGTGGGATATAGTGCCCTTAACCACCATACCACCTGCTGCCTCCCCCTTTTTTAAGAATTATTTTAATTAACTTTATTTTTTATTCGCTTATTTATTTTAATTTGACCAGTAAGGGACAAAGTGAAAGAGAGAGAGAGAGAGAAAGTGAGAAAGCAAGCCACCAGGTCAGGGACTTGAACCACTGTTGGGCACATGGGAGTCCAGCACCCTTAATCACCACACCACCTGCTGGCCCCAAGACAGCCTTTTTAAATATAAGTAATATTTCTGTCTTGTCACAGTCTAGACCTAGGGTATCACTTGAGTGGGGAGGGGTTAGATGTTTATTTGATTGAAAAGATTTCTAGTTGTGCAGTTGCTTCTGCAAAGTTCTCTGTGACCCAGATAAAGAATAGAACATGTCCTTGAGCCTTCCTCACTCAAAAGTCCCTTGTAATCTACTCTATTCCCATCCTTTATTTCTTAAAGAAGTTGAGGAAAAGTAGGATCAATTGAAAGTCATCATTTTTTAAACATAAGAAAGATGGAGTGCCAAAGCAATTTTTAAAATAATTACTTACTTTATTATTATTATTTTTGAAAGAATTACTTTAATTTTATTTATTATTATTATTATTTTATTTTTAGTTTGACCAGAGAGAGAGAGAGAAAGGGAAAGTAAGAAAGTAAGCCGCCAGATCTGAGACTTGAATCACAGTCAGTCATGTGGGAGTCCAGCACCATAACCACCATGCCACTTGCTGACCCCAGCTCTCTCAATTTAATTGAGCAAAGGCTCAGATTTTTGGTAACCTTCTTCAGTGAGCTGACTAAACCACTAAGGTCAGCACTGTTGATTCTAAATATTCTCCTTTATTGTCCTATGCATGTAATGATGCTTTGCAGACCAAGTGTTCCAGTTTGGAGTTCACATAATGTGGTGTGCTCATTTAGTATGGATCTTCCTCAGGGTTACCGAGATGACTCTCTGCTCTATTCCCCATTTACCTTTGGTAGAATCTGATGAAACTATGGTACTACAAAATAAATATGTCTTTCTTATCCCTTCCCTGTGTTCAACTAGAGCCAATAGGTTGTGTATCCAGGTCCAATTCTTTCTTTTATATTTTGAAAATAGTGTAAGGAAACAATAGGACAGGGAATTAGTGAAGCTCTAAGTAAATGATTTGGT
>NW_006159538.1:4979404-4987117 GCF_000334495.1 Tupaia belangeri chinensis | reverse complement strand
TGCCAAAACTTCAATTCACACTATGAAGATCGCTACCAAGCACAGCCGGCTAGCACAGCTGGTAGCAAATTGAATGGTAGTGCTGAAGGCCACATGGCCATCTGCAGGTTTGGATCCCCGGGGTGGATTGGAAAACATGTCAGGCACATCTGTGCCTGCCCAAGCTGAAGGGCTGGGGAAAGGGGTATCTCAGAGTCATGAGACCCTGTCAAGGGTGCTCCTTTCTCTCTCTGTCTCTCTCATGCACTATCATGAATAAAATAAACTTTAAAAAATAAATTATGATTTCAATCCAATATAGTAAAGATTTCTTGAACACCTATAAGTAGCCAGACATGAAACAGTATTTAAAATCTTCCTGACCTTGGACTCCCACGTAGTCGACCGCGGTTCGTGTTCCGGACCCGGTGGCTTAAAACTCACGCCGGGCGCGTGTGCGTGCGTGCCCAAGATCCCGAGAGGAGAATGGAGGAGAAGGGATTGCGGCGTGACCATCCCCCCTGGGGGGTGATTTCTCGTTTTCTGTCTCTATGTCTCTCTCTGTCTGTCTGGCGAGCGCACGCACCCTACAGTGAAAATCTCTCAAAAAAAAAAAAAATCTTCCTGACTTATGTTTCTTGTGTTTGTACGTTTTTTAGATCTAGGGCACATGAGCTCACTGCAGACAGAGAGAGAGGGAATGAGGAAAAGTGAGAAAGCATCCCTCGGGGGGAATGGCCACTCAGTGGATAGTGTATTCAGAAAGTATGATTCTTTTTTTTTATTATTATTTTATTTATATTTTTTGAGAGATTTTCGCTATAGGGTGCGTGCGCTCGCCAGACAGACAGAGAGAGACATAGAGACAGAAAGTGAGAAATCCCCCCCCCAGGGGGGATGGTCACGCCGCAATCCCTTCTCCTCCATTCTCCTCTCGGGATCTTGGGCACGCACGCACACGCGCCCGGCGTGAGTTTTAAGCCACTGGGTCCAGGACGCGAACTGCGGTCGACTACATGGGAGTCCAGCAACATAGCCATTACACTAACTGCTGGTTCCCCAGAAAGTATGATTCTAATGCATCGAATAAATTGAGGATTCTCTAGCTGCATTTGGTAAAGAGGGTCCATGGGTTTTTGAATATGAGAAAATGGAATAATATTGAGTGCTGCCAATCACAAAAACCCTATAATTTCTTAGTTTACCTAGAGTAAATACTGAGGACTAGATAGCCATCTCTGCCCCATTCAGTGTCTTATGACCTGCTATCTGTCTCACAGGGACTGTGGGTGCAGGCAACTTTCCTTTAAAGGAGCTCTGAGCCAGACAATGACCTATGCCTCTACCTTATGGACTTCAACATGGCATCATACATCAAGTATTTGCTTTAAACAGTGTTGGGGACATGGAGCATAAACATCTCCATTGCCTAAGAGTGGGCCGTGCGGTGACTTCTTCCAAAGTGTGAAGTAGGGAAAAGAGCTTTACAGTGGAGAAACCTGATGCTGCTTCAGCCAAGTAGTGACCAGTGTCAACATCGACAGTGAGAAATAGTTTGGATGGGATGTATCCTTTATGAAAATGGCATTTAACCTCCTATTTTTTTTTTCTCCCTGAAATGTATATTCCTGGTCCAGTTGCAAGAAAAACATGAGGGAAATTTCAATTAATTGACATCTTAGAACAGACCTAATGTACTCCTCAAAGCTGTCAAACCATTAAAAACAAGGAAAATCTAGGAAACTGTCACAGCCAGAAGGAGCCCAAGGAGCCATGCTAATTAAGTGTAATATGGCACTTTGAATGGCTCCCAGATTATGAAAAAGACATCAGTGGCCCGGCCATCATGGCGCACTAAGGGAGCTGCTACACAATGCGAAACACTCCAGGTTTGCACTTGGGTCCTGCAATCCTGGCCGGCTGCAGGGCTGGGGGAAGGATTGCAGCATGAAAACCCTGTCAGGGCTTTCTGTCTCTCTCTCTCTTTCTCTCTCATCTCTCTCTCTCTCCTTCTTTCTAGAAAAACAAACTTTTTTTTTTAAAGGGACATGAGGCAAAAACTAAGAAACTCTGAACAAACTATGGTCTTTAGTTAATAAAAATTAACAATTTTCATTCATTGGTTTATTATCATAAATGTACCATACAAATATAAGATGTCAATAATAGTGATAATTATGTGCAGGGATGGAATGGGAGGGGTATATGAGACCTCTTCGCTCAAACATTCTGTAAACGTTAACCACTTTTTGATCTTTGTTTTTTGCCATAGGGCATGAGTGTTTGCTAGAAAGAGATGGAGAAGTGAGAGGGAAAGTGAGAAATCACCTTCCCGGGGAATGGCCATGCTGCGACCTTTCTTCTCCATTTTCCTCTTAGGCTTTTGGCACATACGCACACATGCCTGGTGTGATTTTCAAGGTGCCGAGTCCAGGACTGAAACTGTGGTCCGCTATATGGAAATCCAGCACCTTAACCACCTCGCCATCTGCTGGCCCTAACCTTAAACTCTTCTAAAAAATTAATTATATTTTTTAAAAATCATAGACATAAGGCAAGCAAGGAGGAGAAAAAAAAAAAAAACTAATGTTATTCTTAGCCAAAAAAAAAAAAAGTGTATGAATTGAGATTTAGAAAGGTGACGATACCACAAGATTCAGTCACATAAGATTGTTTCGATCCTCTATTAGCACTTTCCACAGCAGTTTATATTACACCTTGTCTAACTTGGTCCTCACAATATCTTGGAGGTTAAATATTTCTTCTGTCTTATAAGTTACCACCTTATTAGTTTATCACTAATAGGTTACTATACTAGTAAGAGACAAGGAAGAAATGAAATCTGTGTTTCTGGATTTACGTTTGTGGCTTTCTACTTAATAGACTGCAGAGAACAAAGTTCAATGGAATGGAAGCAGAAGTTTCAATCAAGGATGTAATTGCTGAAGTTGGGATGTATAATACAATTGAGGTTGGAGATGACTCTTGACCTTGGGGAATATATGCTTAGGGGTGTGGGGGGAGGGGAGATAGACCAGTACAACGTACAGAAGTCTTAGGTCTGCTGGAGTGGAGAGGAGGGGCAGATGTGGCCATCGAATGTGCACATAACCTTATTACTGTGGGTGGCACGTTTCAAGGTCAGATCCCTACAAATATGTGCAATCTCTGCAGATTGGAAGATTATTTCTTTTTACCTGAGGGAACATTGGAGGATAGGGATCTTGGTTTCTTTTCAGGTGTGAATAAGATGATACACACAAATGACAAAGCTGGCAATTTTTTTTAATCTAGTATAAAGCTCTCTTTTTGTTTCAACTATAAATGCTTTCTTTGCTACTAAATAGTTGACAATTTGATTTTAAGATTGGATTTAGCAGAAGACCCAAAACTTTCATCAAAGTGCAATCATATATTAGTAATAGTTATACTCATAGAATATTTACTATAAGCTGGGTACTATTCTAAGTGCTTTATAAATATAATCTTTTAATCTTTACAACTCCAAGGTAGATATCTTTTACTTCCTATTTTACAAATGAGGAAACTGAAGCATAAGTAAGTTGAAAATTTGTTCAGGGTTACCCAAGTAGTAAGTGGCAGACTTGATTTGAACAGAGGCAGTGTGACTCCAGAATTCATGCTTATGATACTTATGATATATTATTTATCTACCCTTCACCCTGGGTCTACCCACACCCACATACACAGAGAAACATAATGTCATTTATATTTGAGAAAATACAGTTTCTCTAATCTCTAAAGTTCTTTTTTAGAATTATTTATTATCATTATTATTTTAATATGCTATAGGACATGTGCAGTCATCAGAGAGAGAGTGAGAAGGCAAGCTGCCAGCCAGGTCCAGGACTTGAACCACTGTCAGTCATGTGAAAGTCCAGTGCCTTAACCACCATGGCACTCACTGACCTGTCTAAAATTATTTTTTGTCTTCTCAAGTTACCTGAGTACTAGTTAGCAGAGGCATAAAAAAATTATTTATTGGGCCCAGCTGTGGTGGTGCAGGTGGTAGGGCTTTGTTGCACAATACTAGAGCCATATAGGAAGGCTCTGGGTTGGTTATCTGGTTCATCTAAATACACTGGTCATGCCTGTAGGCATGCTTGTGACCCTGACTGGTTAGAAGGCCAAAGGTGGGTGGTCGGGGGGAATGCAATGACATGATAAAACCTTATAAGGGGTCCCTTCCTCTCTCTCTCTCATGAAAGAAAAAAAAGAAAGAAACTTTAAAAATAAACTATTTGCTTGATTTAGTTTTAAAATAAGTTAAATTATATGCCAATACCAAGTGGGATTTATTCCTGGAATGCAAGGATGGTTCAACGTATAAAAGTTAATTAATGTAATATCCACTGTTCACAGAATGAAGGAACCTAAGATCACATGATCATTTCAACTGGTGCAGAAGAAAGCATTTGACAAAGTAAACACTCTTTTGTAATAAAAACACTGACCAAACTAGGATTAGAAAAAAATGATCTCAACATAATAAAGGCTATACACAGAAAATTCACAGCCAACATCAAATTTAGTGGTGAAAGCCTGAAAGTTTTTCATCTAATACTAGGAACAAAATAGGATACTCACTTTTACCATTTTTATTCAATATAATATTAGAAATCCTTGCCAGAGCAATAAGACAAGTAAAAGAAATAAAAGATATTCAAACTGGAGAAGAGACATGTTCTTACAACTCCCTAAAGATTGCACACACAAAAAATACTGTTGGAACTCATAAACAACTGGGACCAGCAGATGGCATAATAGTTATGTGGCTGAACTTCCATGTAGTCAGCTATGGTTCAAGTCCTGGACCCAGGGGCTTAATACTTATGTCGGACACATCTGCATGCATACCCAAGATCCCGAGAGGAAAATGGAGGAGAAAGGACTGTGATGTGGCTATCCCCCCTGGGGGAGTGATTTCTCACTTTCTTTCTCTCTGTCTCTCACACACCCCATAGGAAAATCTCTCTTATAAAAAAAAAGAACTAATAACCAATTCAACAAAGTTTTAGCATATGAAATTAACACAGAGAAACCAGTTGTACATTTTTGCACTGAGAATAAAAAATCTGAAAAGGAAATTAAGAAAACAGCTTCATTTATTGCACAACAGCGTTAAAGGGAATAAAATGACCCACATGGTCAACTGTGGTTTGAGTCCTAGACCTGGTGGCTTAAACTCATGCCAGGTGTGTGTGCCTGCATGCCCAAACTCCCAAGAGGAGGATGGAGGAAAAGGGATTGCAATGTGGCCATCTCCTCAGTGAGTGATTTCTCCTTGTTTCTCTGTGTCTCTGGTGAGCTTATGCACGCTATAGCGAACATCTCTCTCTAAAAAACTTAAAAAGGCAACAAACAAAAAAACTCAAGGGCTGTTTGCTGTTCTTGTCTTCAGGGACCACCTAAGTAAAAGGTAGCTCTCTCTAAGTTTATAACTTCCTGATCTTAGAGTCAGTGGTACTTACTGAGTATGATCAAATGCACATTTTAAAACCTGCTATTTCTCTAGAAGCTATCCAGAATATTTACACAATTAAATTTGCATTCTCACCCTTACAGCCCGAAATTCTTACCTGATAGCTCTGAGGGTTATTCATCTCTATCTTTTGTAACACTTAGCAATCTATGAGCACAAAGTTGAAGATCAGTGAATTATATGTTTAATTTAACTGAGAGAAACTTAATAACCTCAAAATTGGCAGACCAAACCTCTGAAATGCTTTCAGAATTTGGGAATACCTAAAAAGTCACTAGGAGCCAGATGTAATAAATAAGACTTCTCCTTAACAGCATGATAGGGCCATAAAATAGTAATTTTCTTGCATGGCTCATAAACTGAGTGAAAAGACAACTCTTAGAGAGGGTTACTACCTCTTCAGACCCCTAGGGCCAGACAATATTATAGTGCTATATTATATTATAGCTGTATATTATTCATATCGCTTGTTCGTAATAAGTGCCTACTCCCATAATGTATAGTAAGAACTTAACATATGCTTTCCCATGAATTATTCTATTTAGTATTCATAACCATCCAGCAAAGATAAAAGAGGTTTAAACTTTGCTAAAGCCACCAGACTTTAAACCCTGTCTCCTCTCCTCAAATGTATGCCTGCCTTTCTTTCTTCCTTCCTACTTTCCTTTCTTTCTCTTTCTTCCTTCTTTTCTTTTTCTTTCTTTCTTTCTCTCTCTCTCTCTCTCTCTCTCTCTCTCTCTCTCTCTCTCTCTCTCTCTCTCTCTCTCTCTCTCTCTCTCTCTCTCTCTCTCTCTCTCTCTCTCTCTCTCTCTCTCTCTCTCTCTCTCTCTCTCTCTCTCTCTCTCTCTCTCTCTCTCTCTCTCTCTCTCTCTCTCTCTCTTTCTTTCTTTCTTGAGAGATTTTTGCTATAAGGCATGTGTGCTTCCCTAGAGAGACAGAAAGCGAGAAATCACTCCCCAGGGGAATAGCCATGCCACAATCCCGTCTCTTCCATTCTCCTCTCTGGATCTTGGACACGCACGCACACACTCACGGCATCAGGTTTAAGCCAGGAGTCTGGGACTCGAGTCATGTTTGACTATGTGGTAGTCCAATGATGTAACCATTACTCTATCTGCTGGTCCTATGCATCTTTCTAATACCTAAGATTAGCCTTATGTTTTTCCCCATGGCCACTCAATACATATTGTCCAAGACAAGCTGATAGCATTGTTAGTTCTTAGCTTTGTCTGTGCTCCTAGGGCCTCTTTCATGAAAATCCTACCCCAGCAGGCAAGGAGTCATGCTTTCCTGGTAAAAGTCCTTTCCCTCAGCTGCTTTTCTCACTGAAAGAGCCAGATCCTTTCTTAGATGTCTAGGAAATTGCCATTGGGACATCTCATGGGCATTTCAACCTTAACATGTCTGAGTAGAATTCTTGATGATTTTAACTTAGCTGTTCTCTAATTCTCTCATTTTAGCAAATGGTACCATCATCCAATAAGTTATCAAAGCCAGACACTTGAGTGTAAACTTTGTATTTTCACTTCCCAGATACACATGGAATTGTATGCCGCTCTCCATTTAGCTCCATTAGTGCCATCCTAGTCTTAGCCATCCTTCTCTCATTTTGACAGTCGCAGTAGTCTCTAGTCTCCTTACTGGGCTTGCTGATTCTGCTCTTATTTACACTTTACACTAAAGCCCTTCTGCACACATCAGACTAAGCTTTTTATTTATTACTTTGTTTTACTTTGTTTTTAAATAATTATTTAATTTTATTTGTTATCTTTTTTTTTTTTTAATTAGTTATTGGGCATGTGTGCTCGCCAGAGAGAGACAGACAGAGAGAGAAAGCAAGCCATCAGGTCTGGGACTCAAACTGCAGTCATCCATATGGGAGTCCAGTGCCTTAGCCACCATATTACCTGCCCCCAGAGTGAACTTGGTTTTGAAGATAGATATTTGCTATAGGGTGCATGCGCTCACTGGAGAGACAGTGTAAGAGAGAGAGAGAGACAGAAAGCGAGAAATCATTCCCCCGGGGGACGGTTTCGCTGCAATTCCTTCTGTTTTCCTGTCAGGATTTTGGGCATGCACAAACACTTGCCTGGTATGAGTCTTAAGTTGCCAAGTCTGGGACTTGACCACGGTACAATGAGTCGACCCCAGTTTACTACATGAGAGCCCAGCGACATAACCATTCCTCCATTTGCTGGTCCCCAGAGTGAGCTTTTTTTTTTTTTTTTTTT
>NW_006159538.1:4969464-4979104 GCF_000334495.1 Tupaia belangeri chinensis | reverse complement strand
CAGACAGACAGAGAGAGACATAGAGACAGAAAGTGAGAAATCACCCCCCAGGGGGGATGGTCACACCGCAATCCCTTCTCCTCCATTCTCCTCTCGGGACCTTGGGCATGCACACACACGTGCCAAGCGTGAGTTTTAAGCCACTGGGTCTGGGACGCGAACTGTGGTCGACTACATGGGAATCCAGCGACATAGCCATTCTGCTAACTGCTGGCTCCCCCCAGAGTGAGCTTTTTAAAATGCAAATCTGATCACAACTAAATCCTTTAGTGCTCCTCATTGTACTTAAGATTAATCAGCTTTCTTGATTAACTAACCTAAATGTCCTACAAGATATTGCCAGCTTACCTGACTTCTTTGCTCAGAACATTCTAGTCACATTGGCTTTCTGCCAGTTTCTACGGTATGCTTAGATCTCTCCCGCTTCGGGGACTTTATGTTGTGGCTTCTCTGCTTCGAGTGCTCTTGACAGAGTTAATTCTCCTTTATCATTTATGACTTAACACAATTTTAACTCTTCATAGAGGCATTCTGTGAAACCCCTATCTAAAATCGTCTTCTTGGATATTTTCTTTTTAAAAATTTTTTAAATTTAATTTTATTTATTGTCATTATTTTTTCCTTTTTTTTTTTTTAACATTGACCAGCGAAAGACAGAGAGAAGGAAAGTGGGAAAGAAAATTATGGAATGCTTCATGAATTTGCACGTCATCCTTGCACAGGGGCCCTGTGCGGTCGACTACGTGGGAGTCCAGCGACATAGCCATTACGCTAACTGCTGGTCCCAAATTGTACACTTTCAAACAGTAAATTTTATGGTATGTGAAATATATCCCAACCATACAATTTTTTTAAAAAGAAAGCCATTTTTTCCAAAGGCCTCATTTTAAATGTCAACAGGTTGAGATCTGAAGACTTCATGTGTTCACATATGTACCAGTGGGTTTGATCTTCACATGACACTATTAAGAAACTTAATAGTCAGCCACAGTCTGGGAGAAAACATTTGATAAGACACATTGGATAAAGGACATTTATCCAGACTATCTAAAGTACTAAGTAATAAAAAGGCAAACAATTGAATTTTTAAAAAAAATGAGTAAAAGGGAACCAGCAGTTAGCTGGCTATGTCGCTGGACTCCCATGTAGTTGACCACGGTTCCAGTCCTAGACCTGGTGGCTTAAACTCAGACTGGGTGTGTGTGCATGTGTGTCCAAGATCCAAAGAGGAGAATGGAGGAGAAGAGATTGCGGCATAGCCATCTCCTCTGGGGGTGATTTCTTGCTTTCTGTCTCTCTGTCTCTCTGTCTCTGTGTCTTTCTGGCGAGCACACGCAACCTATAGCTAAAACCTCTCCAAAAAAAAAAAAATGAGTAAAAGATTGGAAGATAACTTTTTAAATAAAAACAAAGAGATACGCTCAATACCATTAGTGATTAGAAAAATGCAAATTTAAGCCACTATTTGATAGCTCTATGCACCTGCAGGAATGACTAAAATGGAAAGGCTGACGACAATATCAAGTACTGACAAGGCTGTAGAATACGGAAACTCTCACACACAGCCCATGGGAATGAAAAATGGTATCGCCATTTTAGATAGGTTTTCAGTTTTTTATAAAACTAACTCTGCCTAACCTCAATCTAACCTAGCAATCCCAGTTCTAGTATCTAACCAAGAGAAATGAAAACATTATGTTCACTTTAGAGGCTGTGTGTCTTTCCGGCCGTCACACGCAACCTATAGCTAAAACCCCCCCAAAAAAAAAAAAAATGAGTAAAAGATTGGAAGATAACTTTTTAAATAAAAACAAAGAGATACGCTCAATACCATTAGTGATTAGAAAAATGCAAATTTAAGCCACTATTTGATAGCTCTATGCACCTGCAGGAATGACTAAAATGGAAAGGCTGACGACAATATCAAGTACTGACAAGGCTGTAGAATACGGAAACTCTCACACACAGCCCATGGGAATGAAAAATGGTATCGCCATTTTAGATAGGTTTTCAGTTTTTTATAAAACTAACTCTGCCTAACCTCAATCTAACCTAGCAATCCCAGTTCTAGTATCTAACCAAGAGAAATGAAAACATTATGTTCACTTTAGAGGTCTTACATGAGTCTCCATAATGGATTTGTTAATAATAGCAAAAAAAATCTAAAAATAACTCAAATGTTCATCAATTATATATAGATGACTGTGGTATATTCATATAATGACATACTATTCAGCTATAAAACAAACAAACAACAAATCACTGACATACAGCATCGATGGATCTTGAATATATGATACTAAGTGAAAAAAGTCAGGCATGTTATTTTTTTAATTTTCAAAAGGTATGTGTGCTTGCCTGAGAGAGAGAGAGAGAAAGAGAGAAAGAGAGAGAACAAAACAAAACAAAACAGCCCTCCCTGGGACATAGCCATGCCACAATCCTTTTTCCTCCATTTCTCCATCCCATTAGGATTTGGGGCATGCACGCACATGAAATGAAATGTTTGTCAAGGCTCTGGGGCTGGGACTCAAACCTTGTTTGGCCATGTGGGATCTGGCTCCCTATACACAGGTCTCAACTGTTGTGCTACAGAGCTGGTCTCAGATAGGAAATTTTTGGAAAAGTCAAAACTATAATAATAAAAATCAAATCTGTATTTTCTGAGTCAGGGATAGGGGAAGGAGATCATCTATAAACAAATAGGAAGGAATGATTATGTATCATAATGATGGTAGTGGTTACAGGACTACATAGGTTTTCATAATTCATTAAATTGCACTTTAAAATTATTTATAAACACAATTATATTTAAATAATATCTTATTAAAGTTGATTTTTAAGAAGAGCATCATTCAAAAACTCACAGTGAAGAGGTGGAAGTCTAAAGGTGAGTGATTGGACCAGCCCTGTAGCCTACATAGTTAAGGGAGCTGGCTCTTACATGGGCAACCATGGTTCGAATCACAGTGCTGGTGGCTTGGAAAACATGTCAGGGGTGTGTGTGTGTGTGTGTGTGTGTGCCTCAAATCCTGACAGGATGGAGGAATGGAGAAGAAAGCATCATGGCATGATCATGCCTCATCAGAAGGGTATGCTTTCGCCCTCTCTCTCTTTCTCTCTCTCTCTAGTGAGTGCATGCACCCTCCGTCAAAAAGAAAGGAATAAAAAAGAAAGAGGGAGAGGAGAAAGAGAAGGAAGTAAGGAAGGAAGAACAAAGGAAAGGAGGAAGAGAAAGAAAAAGAAAAAGAAAGAGAAAAAGGAAAAGAAGAAGAAAGGCAGAAAGAAAAAGAGTGATCATGCAGTAGCAAAAGTTAAAAGTTTGGCTGGCATTGGATCCAATCTTTGACTCTTCATCCAGAGTCCTTCGTGTTATCACTTGTAGCGACTATTTAAAAAGAAAATCATCAAATGTGCTGTGTTTATTTTGGTTTCCCCCTTCTTGGGAACATGGCAATTAAGTGTTTTTCTTCTCAGGTTAGTTCTCTGTCTAGTTCAATGTGGGATGGAACCTCTCGACAGCAAATAATATCTTGGAGTCCTCAGCCAAGTGACAGGTTGTCTTTCAGTTTCTAAATCTCTTTAGTAAAAGAGGATTAATAATTCCCCTGCCAGTTTTTTCACAGACTAAGAAAAACTAAGAAAGACTAAGATAGTGGTTTAATAGAAATAAAAGATGTTCTTTCCAGACTAGTGACTTTTTCTATCAAATACTTGGGAATTTAGACGTACTCAGATGGGTGAGAGGCATCTCACAGACTTCACTTGGGAAATACAGGAGAGCCCTCTGCTGCAGCTTCTTGTTACTGGCTTGAGTAACACCGCCATCAAGTGGGCGAAAGAAACCTTCCAGCAGAACACGAAAGGGCTGTCTTCACCTCTTGATAGTTCAAATGCTCCTGACGCTTTTGCTCACCACATGGCCAGCTTGGTTAATGCAGAACCTGTTCAAATCGAATCTAACTCAACAAAACATTATTCAGAGCCCATTATTTTCCATGTCGTAGATTGCCACATAAAGAAAGATAGCTGAAAACAGACACTTTAGAATGAGAGCTGCCTCTTACAGAAATCTATGTCTTACCAAATGCTTTCATGCAAATTATTGGGTTTGATTTATTTATCCTCATTTTACAGAGGAAGACGGCAAGGCTTGGAAATGCAAAGATTTTTCCCAAGATGATATTTTTATTTAAAACGTGATTCATTTTATATATTTATTTATTTTTAAGTTTGCTATAGGTCATGCATGCTCATCAGAGAGAGAGACAGAAGGAGGAAGAGAGAATGAGAAAGTAATTTGCCAGGTCTGGGACGTGAACTGCACTTGGCCATGTGGGAGTGCAGTGCCTTAACCACCACATCACTGCTGGCCCCCCAGATAATTTTTTAGAAAGTACTTTATAATTGAATATAGTGACTTCTATTACATATCATACCCTTGAATATAAGAAGGAATATAAGAAGACATAAATTTCAGGGATATGGGAAGAAATAAATTTGAGCACTTCCCTGTCTAGGGTAAATGTTTGAAATAGCTATAGCACAAAGGGAACACAGGGTGGGACCAGCAGGTGGCGTGGTGGTGAAGGCGCTAGACACTCCCACATGGCCGACTATGGTTCGAATACCGGACCTGGTGACTTGTTTTCTCACTTTCCCTCTCTCTCTCTCTCTCTGGTCAAATTAAAATAAATGAATGAATAAATAAAATTAAATAAATAATTATTTGAAAAAATTTTTTTTAAAAATCCAAAAAAAAGGGGAACACAGGGGGTGAAGACCTCAGCTGTGATGGAGCCCATGAGAAACGCTTCCTAAGACCAGTGATTTGGATCTGAAAGAGGGCGAATAAATATACACAACAATTGTAGCTAATTGCTGCTTGGAGCAGAGAGGGAAGAGATCCCCAGAGATAAGCAATGGGGATACAGAAGATCAAGACACTGAGAGAATGGTGGGAATTACATCCACTAGACATCAGGGAAGTATGGGACATCCTGGGCATGAGCCTGGAACACACGGTTGGAACCAGACCAGAAAAGACCTCTGTGCTAAAGAATTTGGATTTAAAAAAAAAATCCCTTCGTGTTTCCATTGTTTACAAATTCATCAGAGTTATTTTGTTCTTAAGGTTTTTGCTATAAGACACGTGCACTTACCAGAAAGAGACAGAGACAAACAATGACATAGAAAGTGAGAAATTATGCCTCTAGTGGGGATGGCCATGCTGCAATCCCTTCTCCTGGGATTTTGGGGACACACACACACACACACACACATGCCTGGCATGACATTCAAACTGCCAGGTCCAGGATTCAAACTGCAGATGACCTTGTGTGGGAGTCCAGCGCCTTAATCACTCACCATGCCATCCGCTGGCCTCCAGAATAATATTTAAAAAGGTTAACTCTAGGGTGAGTGCAGAAACCACGGCGGTGATGTAATGTTGCCATTATCTGCATGTAGAACCCAGCACTGGGGGCTAGTAAGTAATGGATCCAAAGCTCAATGGCAGGCCCTCTGGCTCCAAACCTTCTGCTCACTGTACTAATGTGCTATTTTATAGGCTAGCCATGCCAACTGGGACAGAAAAATTTTGATGGAAGTCACTTAAAATGCTTACAAAACTAAGATCTACAATATAGCTAAATTACCACACTAGCCTAGCTTCTCCTGTTATATAATTTCTCAGGAAGATATTTCTTTAAAGCCCCAGAATCTTTGTCATTTCCTCTGTCACTAATTTTCTGTTAGACCCCTCTCTCTGCTTCCAGCAGAGAACACTTGGACATACGCAATCTAGTCCAAGTTCTATTAACATAATGGCACAGAAGTCAACATGCTCCGATTCAGAGGTGCTCACTTTCCTCATGTCATCCTTGGTACATGAGGACCTTGAGGCCCACAGACAATGAGTAATGTCCCCCATCTGACAACTCAGAATATACTAACTACTCCCTCTTTTTTTCCCTGAGGGTGCATGTGGTCACCAGAGAGAGACAGAGGGAGAGGGAGAGGAACCTCCCCATAAAGAAAGATAGCTGAAAACAGACACTTTAGAATGAGAGCTGCCTCTTACAGAAATCTATGTCTTACCAAATGCTTTCATGCAAATTATTGGGTTTGATTTATTTATCCTCATTTTACAGAGGAAGACGGCAAGGCTTGGAAATGCAAAGATTTTTCCCAAGATGATATTTTTATTTAAAACGTGATTCATTTTATATATTTATTTATTTTTAAGTTTGCTATAGGTCATGCATGCTCATCAGAGAGAGAGACAGAAGGAGGAAGAGAGAATGAGAAAGTAATTTGCCAGGTCTGGGACGTGAACTGCACTTGGCCATGTGGGAGTGCAGTGCCTTAACCACCACATCACTGCTGGCCCCCCAGATAATTTTTTAGAAAGTACTTTATAATTGAATATAGTGACTTCTATTACATATCATACCCTTGAATATAAGAAGGAATATAAGAAGACATAAATTTCAGGGATATGGGAAGAAATAAATTTGAGCACTTCCCTGTCTAGGGTAAATGTTTGAAATAGCTATAGCACAAAGGGAACACAGGGTGGGACCAGCAGGTGGCGTGGTGGTGAAGGCGCTAGACACTCCCACATGGCCGACTATGGTTCGAATACCGGACCTGGTGACTTGTTTTCTCACTTTCCCTCTCTCTCTCTCTCTCTGGTCAAATTAAAATAAATGAATGAATAAATAAAATTAAATAAATAATTATTTGAAAAAATTTTTTTTAAAAATCCAAAAAAAAGGGGAACACAGGGGGTGAAGACCTCAGCTGTGATGGAGCCCATGAGAAACGCTTCCTAAGACCAGTGATTTGGATCTGAAAGAGGGCGAATAAATATACACAACAATTGTAGCTAATTGCTGCTTGGAGCAGAGAGGGAAGAGATCCCCAGAGATAAGCAATGGGGATACAGAAGATCAAGACACTGAGAGAATGGTGGGAATTACATCCACTAGACATCAGGGAAGTATGGGACATCCTGGGCATGAGCCTGGAACACACGGTTGGAACCAGACCAGAAAAGACCTCTGTGCTAAAGAATTTGGATTTAAAAAAAAAATCCCTTCGTGTTTCCATTGTTTACAAATTCATCAGAGTTATTTTGTTCTTAAGGTTTTTGCTATAAGACACGTGCACTTACCAGAAAGAGACAGAGACAAACAATGACATAGAAAGTGAGAAATTATGCCTCTAGTGGGGATGGCCATGCTGCAATCCCTTCTCCTGGGATTTTGGGGACACACACACACACACACACACATGCCTGGCATGACATTCAAACTGCCAGGTCCAGGATTCAAACTGCAGATGACCTTGTGTGGGAGTCCAGCGCCTTAATCACTCACCATGCCATCCGCTGGCCTCCAGAATAATATTTAAAAAGGTTAACTCTAGGGTGAGTGCAGAAACCACGGCGGTGATGTAATGTTGCCATTATCTGCATGTAGAACCCAGCACTGGGGGCTAGTAAGTAATGGATCCAAAGCTCAATGGCAGGCCCTCTGGCTCCAAACCTTCTGCTCACTGTACTAATGTGCTATTTTATAGGCTAGCCATGCCAACTGGGACAGAAAAATTTTGATGGAAGTCACTTAAAATGCTTACAAAACTAAGATCTACAATATAGCTAAATTACCACACTAGCCTAGCTTCTCCTGTTATATAATTTCTCAGGAAGATATTTCTTTAAAGCCCCAGAATCTTTGTCATTTCCTCTGTCACTAATTTTCTGTTAGACCCCTCTCTCTGCTTCCAGCAGAGAACACTTGGACATACGCAATCTAGTCCAAGTTCTATTAACATAATGGCACAGAAGTCAACATGCTCCGATTCAGAGGTGCTCACTTTCCTCATGTCATCCTTGGTACATGAGGACCTTGAGGCCCACAGACAATGAGTAATGTCCCCCATCTGACAACTCAGAATATACTAACTACTCCCTCTTTTTTTCCCTGAGGGTGCATGTGGTCACCAGAGAGAGACAGAGGGAGAGGGAGAGGAACCTCCCCATAGTGAGGCATAGTCATGGCACAATCCCTTCTCTATTTCTCCATCCTGTTGAGATTTTGAGCACACATGCTTGGTGTATTTTTCAAGTCACTGGGACCAGGATTCAAACCATATGATGGACCATGTGGGATCTGGCTTCCTTAACCACCAGGCCATGGGGCCACCCCAAAATATGCTAACTACTCTCACGCCTACATTTCCTGCCAAAATATTACAAGCCTCAAACCTGTATCTCCAGCATTCTACCAGCCAGCTCCACCTGGACATCCCCTCACAGGCCTTACAGCTCAAGGCCTATAATCAAGTAAGGATTTTCCCCATCATCTGTTGCTTCTCCGTTTTCTCTCCTGGTTGATGGCATCAATACACACCTATTTGATCACCCAGGTTAAGAATATGAAAGTCATGGGACCAACAGATGCATAATGGCTGTGTCGCTGGACTCCCATGTGGTTGACCACAGTTCAAGCCCTGGACTCAGTCGCTTAAAACTTATGCTGGGATTGTGTGCATGTATGGCCAAAATCTTGAGAGGAGAATGGAGGAGAAGAGATTGCAGTGTGACCATCCCTCTGGGTGGTAATTTCTCCCTTTCTGTCTGTCTGTTTCTCTCTGTCTCTCTGGTGAGTACACGCTCCCTAAGCAAAAATATCTGTTCCGTGCACCCGTACCTATTGTTGTAACCTAATTCTGTTCACCTCACCTTCCTGCCCATCTATGTCCACTGTAAAATATGACTGACTATACAGTCATACATTTTCTTAACTTGAAAAACAATTAAAAAAAAAAAAGCCCTGGCCGACTGGCACATCTTAATAAAACTACTACTTGCTATAAGTTACAGGATACTATTTGTAGATCTATTATTTAGCAGTGTCTGACTAGTGATCATTTTTAGCTTTGCCCTAGGAAAAAGAAAATGTTTCTAAATTTACGATAATATAAGAGCATAATTTTTGGAAACACTAAGTATTGCTGAGCAAACCAACAAATGTGAAAAGTAGAGAACATTTGGTCATGCATGAGAATATGCTGCCGTAGCACTTAAATACTTTGTAGATTTTTATCGGTGATGATAACGTGGCAAGATCCTGAAATGCAACTTTTGGCCCAACCAGAATGTTCATCTTTTAGTAACCCAACCCCCACCCAGTTTAACATTAATATACTGAGCACATGGAGCCAGCAGGTGGCATGGACTCTCACATGGCTGACCACAGTTCGAGTCCTGGACCTGGCAGCTTGCTTTCTCACTTTCCCTCTCACTTTCCCTCTCTGTCTCTCTCTCTCTGGTGAGTGCACATGCCCTATAGCAAATTAAAAACTAATAATAAAAACAATTAAATAAATAATTTTTAAAAATTAAAAATAGATTAAGCACATAATCTACATTTATCTTTGGGTTCTTAGTAGTTTACTCCTTCCTTCAAGTAAAAATTCTCTATACAGGGGCCAGCAGTTAGCATAATGGCTATGTCGATGAACTCTCATGTAGTCGACCGCGGTTCGAGTCCCATACCCAGCGGCTTAAACTCATGCCAGGCGCTTGTGCGTGTGTGCCCAAGATCCCGAGAGGAGAATGGAGGAGAAGGGA
>NW_006159538.1:4964191-4969370 GCF_000334495.1 Tupaia belangeri chinensis | reverse complement strand
AAAAAAAAAAAAGAAAGAAAGAAAGAAAAAATTTCTATACAGGGGCCAGGAGGTGGCATGATGGTTTAGGGTGCTGGACTCACACATGGCTGACTGCAGTTCAGGTCCTGGACCTGGTGGCTTGCTTTCTCACTTTCCTTCTCTCTCACTCTGTCCCTCTCTGGTCAAATTAAAAAGAATAAATGAATAAATAAAGTTAAATAAAACAATTATTTAAAAAACATTTCTATATGGGCCCAGTCTCTGTGGTGCAGCCAGTGGCGTGTTGAGCTACAGGGCTGGACCACATGCTGATCATGGTTCAAGGTCCTGGCCCAGTCAGATTGAAAATACACTGGGCATGTGCGCATGTACCCAGGTGGAGAACTGGAGAGCTAGGATCGTGGTGGGACAGAGTCCTGTGGAGGGCACTCCTCTCTCTCACACACTCTCTCTCATATCGTGAGTAAAAAAGTTCCCTGTATAATATATAACAGGAAAACCAAGTGTTAGTGTCTGGATCTTGGCTCTACCTCTTCTCAGCTGTGTGACCCAGCCAAATCATTTGATTTCTCTGTGTTTAGTGGTTAAACGAGGGTAGGAATAGTACATCCCTCACAGAAGTTTTGTGAAGAATTAATGTAAAGTGTTTTTGTGTGGTAAGTGACTGAGTGCTAGCTAAAGGCCAGTAGATGATGTGGTGGTTAAGACACAGGACTCCCACATAGTCGACTGCTGCTCAAGTCTTAGGCCTGGTGACTTAAAAATCACACCGGATGCATGTGTGTGTGTGTGCCCAAAATCCTAAGAGGAGAATGGAGGAGAAGGGATTGTGGCATGGCCATCCCCTTGGGAAAAAAAAAAAAAAAAAAGCACTAGCTGTTTTTTACTCTCCTGATTGTAGAAATTATATATATTTATCATTCTAAAAATTCAGTAGTGTGCGAGGCTGGCAGGTGGCATGGTGGTTAGGTGCTAGACTCCCACATGGCTGACCATGGTTCAAGTCCCAGACCTGGCAGCTAGCTTTTTCACTATCTCTCTCTCTCTGCTCAAATTAAAAAGTAATAATAATAAATAAACTCAATAAAATAATTCTTAAAAAAAGTCTTAAAAATTCAGTAGTGAAAATAAAAATAAATAAATAAATAAATAAATATCGCCAAACTATTCTATGACTGATATTAGCATTTTGTGATTTAGAAAATCAAAGCTTACTTCCGAAGAGTAGCAGAACAGTTGAACCCTAAAGCTGTCTGAGCAATGATGAGAAATGATGACTCAGACAACACACAGAAGAGCCTTGTCATTTGAGGCAGAGCCTAACTTTGCCCCATCCAGCATGCTAAACCCAACGTTAGCAGAAGGAAGATACTAATAAAGATTCAGACAGAGATAAATGAAATAGAGAAGGTCAACCCTGGAGGGCAGTGGTGAACTGCTTCATAGAAGGAGTTGAATCCTATGGCCAACCAGGGTTCAAGTCTCCCCATGGTTTGAAAAACATGCCAGGCACACATATGTGCCCAGAATCCTGATGGGATGGAGAATTGGAAGGAAAAGGACTGTGTGTAACCAGGCTCCATTGGATTGGGGAGTGCTCTCTCTTTCTCCCTCTTTCATGTGTGTGTACATGCCTTCTTATTTAAAGATAAAATAAAAGAAAATAGAAAAAAGAAAGACAGGAGGAAAAAAGGCAACAAAATCAAAAGTTGGTTTTGTGAAAAGAAACTTGATATTTTCTATAAAAAGAAACTTTAAGAAAAATTAACATTAACATTGAGGAGTGTCATTAAGGAATCTTAGAGCAGGAGGCCCAAGGAGGAAAGCTATATTTTCTGCTAAACTGAGCCGAACAGGATTAGAGTGACGACGATTTGAATAATAAAAGAAATATGAATTGGGGACAGCAGGTGGCATGGTGGTTAAGGTGCTGAACTCCCACATGGCCAACTGCAGATTGAGTTCTGGACCTGGTAGCTTGCTTTTTCTCTCTCTTTCTCTCTGCCTCTCTTTGGTGAACATGCATGCCCTATAGAAAATTAGTAATAATAATAATAATAATTAATAAATAACAATATTGAATACATAATTATTTTAAAATATGAACTTATGATTAAACAAAGACGACATTCTTGTTACTAATCTGAGTGAATTTTTTTTCCTTTTTTTTTTTGAGAGGTTTTTTGCTATAGGGCACATGCGCTCACCAGACAGAGAGAGACAGAGAGACAGAAAGCAAGAAATCGCCCTCCCAGGGGGGATGGCCACACCACAGTCCCTTCTCCTCCATTCTCCTCTCGGGATCTTGGCTCAAGCCACCGGGTCTGGGACTTGAACCGCAGTTGACTACATGGTAGTCCAGCGACAGAGCCATTATGCTAACTGCTGGTCCCCTAATCTGAGTGAATTTTTTAATTATTTTGTTTAATTTTATTGATTTATTTACTTATTTTTAAAGTTGACCAGAGAGAGACAGAAATAGAAAGTGAAAAAGCAAGCTGCTAGGTCCAAGACTTGAACCATAGTCAGCCATGTGGGAGTCCAGCACCCCTAACTACCATGCCACCTGCCAGTTCCCCCCTTTCTTATGAGAGAAAAAGAAGGGAAGTCAGAGAGGCAGAGAGAGGTATTTTTTGACAAGGTCCGACCATGTCTTGATTCTCGGGCCCCCGCCTCCCAGTTAGCAAGGATTATGGGCCTGTTGTGCACAGGTGGGGCTGAGAACTGGGCCTGGGTCAGCCATGTGCTAAAGCTTCACACCATTGCAGCAGGGACTGTGAGACACTTCGCGTAAATGGGACCATCATATACATGCTGTTTTATAACTTGCTTCTTTCTTAAACAGTATGTTGTAGATATCTTTCCATAAAGTAAATGAATAAAAGTGTGTCTGCATTACTATTTCTTTATTGGCTACACAGTGTTCTATTATATGTATAACCAGTATAAACTGCTCCCCAAAACCAAGATATAAATATAGTCCCATCCTTTCTTTTTTTTTTTCGGTTAAGGTTTTTGCCATAATGTACATGTACTTGCCAGAGAAGAGAGAGACAGAGAGAGGCGGTGAGAAAGAAAGTGAGAAATCACCCCCAATGGGGGTTGGCCATGCCAAAGATCTCTTCTCTTCCATTCTCCTCCTGGGATTTGAGACATACATGTACACATGCCTGGCTTGAATTTCAAGCTGCCAGATCTGATACTCGAACCACAGTCGCCCATGTGAGAGTCTAGCACCTTAACCACTGTGCCACTTGCTAGCCCCCTTGTTTTTTTCTTTTAAAGAAAAAGTTAGTGCTCCCACTTTCTGGATTAACAGAACATTCGAGATATCCTTGTCAGGGTTTCCTCCTTTCCTTGAACTGTCTAGCATCTATGGTCCCACATGGTTCAAGAGAAAGGTCATTTCATTTCAAGGAGGGAGCACCCTGGTGTTGCTTCTTATTCCTTTGTTCTCCCTAAATTTTTCATCAATAGCTCTTGCCTATTGTCTGACCTGGGATGTACCCTACCCTAGGTCCCCAAATTAATAAAACTAAAGGATTATGAAATAGTCACAAATAAAGAGTCGTGATGGAGTTTAGCAACATTATGTTACCAATCCAGGAGTTCCAGTATAGATTACGAGCGCCTTGGGTGGCTATTCGACTGTGAGACGGAAACTGTCAGTCATCAGTTCAGACGCTCCCTGCATGCGCGGTTCCCTCCTATGTGTACTTCTGCAGCTCCTGCTCCCCTGCCTTACTTTCGCCAATGCCCTCCTCCTAAAGATTTGGTCTCTCTTCTCCACCCAGAGGTTTGGCTGAGGAGGCCTTCAAAAATCTCCTTTAAAAAAATTATTTATTTAATTTTATTTATCATTATTATTAATATTCTTTTTTTTTAATTTGCTATAGGGAGATATGAAGAAAAGGACATTGCAGCATGATCAGGCCCCATTGGAGGGGCTCTATCTCCCTCTGGCATTTAAAAAACTACATATCTAGGATCATCAAACGGTGTAGCAGTTACATTGTTGGACTCCCTCACTTGGCCAACCATGGTTCGAGTCCCAAACCTGGTGGTTTGAAAATCATGCCCGGTGCATGTGCATGTGTGCTCAAGATCCTAAGAGGAGAATAGAGGAGAATGGATGGCAGCGTGGCCATCCCTCCTACCTCGGATGGGGGGTGATTTCTCACTCTCCCTCTTAGTGTCTCTCTCTCTCTCTCTTCTCTCTCTCCTCTCTCTCTCTCTCTCTCTCTGTCTCTGCAGAAAGCAAACATGTCCTAAGGCAAAAACCTCTAAAAAAATTGTTAAAAAAATCTTATTTAAGCAATACTTACTAAATGCTATGTACATGTCAGGAACTGGGCAAATGAATTTACATAACCTCATTTCATTTTTTCACTACCCTGTGAGAGGCTTGAAGAGGTTTAATAATGTGCCCAAGGTCACAATGGATTGTAAGTGATGAAGCTGGGATTTGAAATTACATCAAATGATTCCAATCTTGGGTTCCTAAAGGAAAAATAATATGTTTGCTACACTTCAATATTCCTACGCTTCAATTTATGCATATGCTTGCATGTTCACGGTAAAACTTGAATGAGCAGTTCCCTCTCTCTTTGACCAAAGCACATATGACAATGGGAAATGTTACTTGTTCATAAACATCAGGGTTTTTCTCCCAAAGGGAACTGGAGCCTCCAGTCCTTAGCTCCTGAAAGTGTAATCTTCACACGCGAAACACTGGCATCTTTTTGAGGATTGTTAGACATGAGAATATCAGACTCCACCCGAGACCTCCAGGAACTGAATATTCAATTTAAGAAGACCCCCAGGAGAGATGTGTGCCCTTTAAAGTTGGGAAGCCCTGCTCTAGCTTAAAGGAAGCTAAAGTCCTGACTTGGATAGTAGTGTTACCAAATTTCTCTTTATTGTGATAAAATTTCCAAAGAACTGGGACCAGCAGTTGGCGTAATGGCTATGTCGCTGGACTCCCATGTAGTTGACTGTGGTTTGAGTCCCGCTGGTGGCTTAAACTCAGGCTGGGCGCACGTGCGTGTGTGCGTGCCCAAGATCCCGAGAGGAGAATGGAGGAGAAGGGATTGTGGCATGGCCACCCCCGCCTGGGGGAGTGATTTCTCGCTGTCTCTCTGTCTCTCTCTGTCTTTCTGGTGAGCGCATGCGCCCTATAGCAAAAACCTCTCAAAAA
>NW_006159538.1:4957841-4963077 GCF_000334495.1 Tupaia belangeri chinensis | reverse complement strand
CTTAGTGTCTCTCTCTCTCTCTTCTCTCTCTCCTCTCTCTCTCTCTCTCTCTCTGTCTCTGCAGTAAGCAAACATGTCCTAAGGCAAAAACCTCTAAAAAAATTGTTAAAAAAATCTTATTTAAGCAATACTTACTAAATGCTATGTACATGTCAGGAACTGGGCAAATGAATTTACATAACCTCATTTCATTTTTTCACTACCCTGTGAGAGGCTTGAAGAGGTTTAATAATGTGCCCAAGGTCACAATGGATTGTAAGTGATGAAGCTGGGATTTGAAATTACATCAAATGATTCCAATCTTGGGTTCCTAAAGGAAAAATAATATGTTTGCTACACTTCAATATTCCTACGCTTCAATTTATGCATATGCTTGCATGTTCACGGTAAAACTTGAATGAGCAGTTCCCTCTCTCTTTGACCAAAGCACATATGACAATGGGAAATGTTACTTGTTCATAAACATCAGGGTTTTTCTCCCAAAGGGAACTGGAGCCTCCAGTCCTTAGCTCCTGAAAGTGTAATCTTCACACGCGAAACACTGGCATCTTTTTGAGGATTGTTAGACATGAGAATATCAGACTCCACCCGAGACCTCCAGGAACTGAATATTCAATTTAAGAAGACCCCCAGGAGAGATGTGTGCCCTTTAAAGTTGGGAAGCCCTGCTCTAGCTTAAAGGAAGCTAAAGTCCTGACTTGGATAGTAGTGTTACCAAATTTCTCTTTATTGTGATAAAATTTCCAAAGAACTGGGACCAGCAGTTGGCGTAATGGCTATGTCGCTGGACTCCCATGTAGTTGACTGTGGTTTGAGTCCCGCTGGTGGCTTAAACTCAGGCTGGGCGCACGTGCGTGTGTGCGTGCCCAAGATCCCGAGAGGAGAATGGAGGAGAAGGGATTGTGGCATGGCCACCCCCGCCTGGGGGAGTGATTTCTCGCTGTCTCTCTGTCTCTCTCTGTCTTTCTGGTGAGCGCATGCGCCCTATAGCAAAAACCTCTCAAAAACATTTCCAAAGAACTATGTCCAAACCACCCTCTCAAGAAACGGCACAAGAATTTTTCAAAAATAAATAAAATTAATACTAGACAGTCTATGCTGCTAAAAGTGAAATCAATGGAAAAGCCTTGTTTTTTTGTAATTGCCAGAAAGTGTGCCCTCGCCTGAGGCAGAGAGAGCACCCCGGTTAGATGTGTCCGTGCCAGAGAGTATCCCCCTGCTCCTGTCGGGATTTCGGCATCCACACACGTGCATCCAGCATGTTTTTAAAGCCAGCAGGACCCGGATTCACACTGCAATTGGCCATGCGGGATCTGGGTCCCTTCACTGCAATGCTACACAGCTGGCTCTTTAAAAAAGCCTTTAAAAATGAACATAATATTAGACAGAGAAGCTTCTTTCACACTCCAAACCACTGAGTCAAATAATTATTGGGGAACATGAAAATATAAGGGGAAAATATTTATTGAGTAGCTATACCAAGCATTTGACATAGTGTAATTTCTGAGCACATTAGTTCTTCCTCATATATATAAGAAACACAGATATTAGGAAAGCTGTCCAAGGCCATGAAGACTTGGATCTAAATCCAGGTTTGCCTAACTCTAAAGCTCCACATACTACTCCCTGTCTGGGACCCACATGCACTGTGCCAGGTGCTGTAGGAATCAGAGAAATACCCATTTCACTCAACTCTGATAAACATTTTTTTAAAAAAATCCTGAGCTAACATGTCTGACATTGAGGTGTTTCTCTTTTTTTTTTTCTCTTTCTCTCTCTCTCTCTCTCTTTTTTATTTTTTATTTTTTATTCCAGAGTTTGGCTTTATTTTGCAGTACAGAAATCATTTGGAGCCATTCTGAGACAGACATCATTGAGAGGCTCTGTCAAATCAATACTGCATTGCAGCTTGGTCCATTGAAGAAACCATGCCTGAGATACAAAAGATGCTTCTACAGTTTACCTGCTTTCTGAAATTGGTCCCTTTCCCCTGTGTCTCATCAGTTTTATTAATTTAAAACACTACTGACTCCTCCAAATGAATTCCTAAGTCTGGAATTGGTTAGAATTTTATGCCCATATAACCCAAATTTGTGGTTATGTTATGGGCCCTGTGAACTACTTGACATAACCAGTAATATGGAGTTACAGGGGACATTTAGGGGCGCTGTCCCAGATTATACTCAGTCTAGTATTTCACTATCCAAATGGTACACATTTCCTAGGGACCCAGCTCTTGAGCAGCAGAAGCAAATAATTGCAAAAGCTCCACTGATTAAAAGATGCAAATGCCGTATCATTTTCTCTGTATCAGTATCACAACGTTCTGTTTAAAACTGACCATTCACTAGGAAAAAGTCAGCTGGGTTCAACTGAACAGAATGTGGTCACATGCCAATTCTGAGTAGCCACTCCATGAAAAGTTAATACATAATATTAGAAAGACGAAGGTGAGGAATATTTACTGGTAAAGCGCTCTCCGCTCTCCATTTTGACTACATAAAAGTAGGCCATACAATGTTGATTTCATACAGTATGCATTATTTGCCAATTAAAAATTTGTCCTAGTTACATAATAACAACTGCTGTTAGTCTTCCCCATACATGTCATTTTTCTTGTGCTTCATTTCCTCAAACTCTGATCCTGTCATCCTCTTACAGATGTCTTTAATGTCATCACAGGTTGTCTCAAAATAAAGATCTGACTTTCTGTCCCCAAATCTTTGGGTACAAGAAGGTCCCTGATGCTAACAAATTTCTGTTCAGTTGGTTCCAAGAGCTCCAAAGCTGGTCTAATTTCCTTCTCAGGTTCCTTGGTTTCCACGGTTATACCGACTATGGCAATGTTCTTCCCTTGTGCTGCCACGTTGCGTGCAAAGGAGATCATGCAAACGTAGACCTCCGACTTTCGACTGACTTGGTTCTGTGGAATGATAATCTGGAAGGAGTTGGCATCATTGGTATTCTTGATGGGATGGTTGAGGATGCAGATGACACGGATTACCTGGCCCACTTTTTCTACCCAATCTTTGACAGAGCTGGGGTCACAAATGAGCTGCTTATAGCGAGCAATCTCTCCTTCAAGTTTTACACCAATAACTTTTCCACTCTGCACAATGATTTCTTCAATTGGTTTATTGAGCATGTAGGTACCTCCATAAATAGCACACAGCCTTGCAAATCCTTGTGGCAGTTCTTCAAGGCCATAAAGTGGATAAAGGTATTGGCTTTTGCCATATCTTGCCCTGACTCATTGTAAAGTATAATCCTAGTAATGGTTTCACAACATGGTTGATCTAAGTAGTCATCAGTTCGGTAAAGTACAAGAGCATGGCCAGTAAAATCTATCACATCTTGGCCCAAATCAAATTTCTTTTACACATCTCACATTGAAGTCTTCTTAGGATTGATGCCCTCAAAAGTTCTAGAATCTTTTTCATCAAAGTTGGCAACATACCCTAGGGATTTCCTGAAGTGACGTTTTTCAAATAGTCCCATTAAGCTAGATGCTAGGGCTTCAGCTTTGGTGGAAGGAACCTTATAGATTTTTCCTCCCTCACAGACAAAGCTGCCTTCGGTCACTTTGAAATCCAGGTAACGAGCAACCTTTGTATAAAGTAGCATCTTAACCAGCTGACCATTAGCCATAAGGAACTTGGGAATTAAGTCAGCATTTCAGTCTCTTCCTCTCCCCATTGATGCTGGTGGTGCTCCTGGTATTTTAAATCTTTCGTATACGTCTTCCAGTGGTGTTATAGACACACTTTCTCCTCCGTAATATGGGTTTTGATCCATGTGAAGAACTTGCTCCCTATTCACTGACGTTATGCCTGACAGGATACATTCCGTCAGGCCGGCGCCCAACACAATCCCGTCGTACTCCTCATTCATGGCGGGGCAGAGCGTGGAGGGAGGACCTGAGAAAGAAGAAGGCACAGGGGCTCTGCAGCCACGTTCAGAAGGCGGAGAGGCGTTTAGGCCGTGCTTGGCCTGAAGGAAGAGGAAACACAGAAAGAGGTAAAATGGAGCTGACGAGGAGGTGAAGCAGGCCACTACCTCAGACCGGAAGAGAAGAGCTCTGAAATTGAGGTGTTTCTTAAAACCACTGCCAAGAAATATGCCATGATGCCAAGCAAATTTACTGTAGTAGAACAGAGAATCTTTACAATAAAACTTCAACAGAAAAAGCTGAACCTTGACCCATACCTCATACACAAAACATAATTTGAGCTGTATTATAGACTTAAATGTAAAAGCCAAACTATAAACATGGAAGAACATATTTGCAACCTTGGCATGGGTAAATATTTCTTTAAAAAGACATTAAGAGCACTACGTGAACTTAGAGCCACTCTCTCTGTTCACTCAGGCCCGTTCCTACCCCTCAGGAGCGTATTTTGCTTTTACTTAATAAACTACCTTTTCCTTTTGCTGTAGGTGTATTTCATGCAATTCCTTGTCTGAAACACCAAGAAGCTGGATATTGCCACAGAAGCCACCCCACAACAGTGACACCATGCTCTGCTTGCTGAAGCCACCTAGGAAGGGCCTAAGTTCACATCCTGAGGTCAGTCTCTTTGTACACTCCACATGCACACATCTGTGATTCTGGCTGGCTGAGGCTGGGTGTTGTGAATCAGGGCATAACAATTCTGTTGGAGATGCTTTTTTTCTGTTTCTTAAAAAATAAATTGGGCCGGGCTGGCAGGTGGTGCAGTGGTTAAAGGCGCTGGATTCACAAGTGGCTGACAACGGTTTGAATCCCAGACCTGGCAGCTTGCTTTCTCACTTTCTCTCTCTCTCTCTCTGTCTCTGGTCAAATTAAACAATAATAATAACAAATGGAATTAAATAAATAAATAATTATTTAAAAAAAGAAAGAAATTGGGCCTGCTCTAGTGGTTAAGAGAGAGGTTGATCCTACATGGTAGACCTTCTGGTTCAAGACCCAGACACAGCAGCTTGGAAAAAACACTGGTTAGAGGCCAGCATAAAGTTCTGGACTACCACAGGGCCAACTGCAGTTTAAGTCTTGGACCTGGTGGCTTGCTTTCTTGCTTTCCCCTCTCTCAATTTCTCTCTATTGAGTGTGTATGCCCTGTTGTAAATTTAAAAATAATAATAATAATGATAAATAAAATTAAATAAATACTTCTTTTTATTTATTTTATTTTTTTTTTTGAGAGGTTTTCGCTATAGGGCGCGTGCGCTCGCCAGCCAGAGAGAGACATGGAGA
>NW_006159538.1:4938563-4957791 GCF_000334495.1 Tupaia belangeri chinensis | reverse complement strand
TCCCCTCTCGGGATCTTGGGCACGCACGCACACGCGCCCGGCGTGAGTTTTAAGCCACCGGGTCTGGGATGTGAACCACAATCGACTACGTGGGAGTCCAGCGACATAGCCATTATGCTAACTGCTGGTTCCCAAATTAAATAAATACTTCTAAAAAAAAATCACTACATGTCTTCATACCCACTAGGGTGGTTACTATTAGGCAATACAAACAAACGAAAACCAGAAAATGAGCAAGGTTGTGGAGAAACTGGAACTCCTGTGCTCTGTTGGTGGGATTGTAAAATATGCAACTGCTATGAAAAACAGTACGGAGGTCTCTCAAAATATTAAAAATAGAACTACATATGATTTGGCAATCCCCCGTGTAGGTATACATCCAGAAGACGTGAAAATAGGGGCTTACAGAGATATTCATACACCAATGTTCATCACAGCACTATTCCCAATAGCAAGAGGTGGAAGCAACCTCAATGTTCATTGACAGATGAAGAGAAAAAATATTTTTATATTCAAAACAAAAATTATTTAGCCTTAGAAAAGGAAATTGTGGGGCCAGTAGGTGGCATGGTGGTTAAGGTGCTGAACTCCCACATGGCAAACCATGGTTTGAGTCTTGGATCTGGTGGCTTGTTTTCTCACTTTCCCTCTCTCTTTGTCCCTCTGGTGAGTGCACGTATCCTAGAGCAAATTAAAAAATAATAATAATATAAATAAAATTAAAATAAATAATCACTAAAAAAAGGATATCTTGTCATATGCTATAATATAGATAAATCCCAAAGACATTGTGTTAACTGGGACAAACTAGTCACGCAAAGACAAATATCGTACAATTCTACTTATATGAGGTATCTAGAGTAGTCAAATTTATAGAGACAGAAAGTAGAATGTTGGTTACTAGAGTTGGAAGGAGGGGGAAGAGGGATATTGTAGTTTAATGGGTAGAGAATTTTGGGTTTGCAAAATGAAAATTTTCTGGAGATCTGATTCAATATGAACACCCTGAACACTACTGACCTGTACACTTCAAAAGGTTACGTTTTATGTTGCCTGCTTTTTATCACAATAAAAATGTTTAAACCTTCACAAAAACACTAAACATAAAAGAAAAGTTAATTAATTAGACTTTAGAAACATTAAAACTACCTATTTATTTCAAGATGCTGGAAAGAAAATGAAAAAGCAAGTCACATGCTGGGAGACGATATTCACAAGCCATAGATCTGCAGTGGATGCTACAGTCTCTCTCTTCCGACTTCCTTTCCAAACTGCCAGAAGGTTTGGCTGGTAGAAGCTCAACAGCTGAGCCTGTCGTCAGACATTGTGACTGACCAGAGGGAGCTGTGAGGAAATGAATGCTTCGGTCCTGAAGAGATTCAGAGATATTTATGTGGAGGGCACTGTTATCGATGGAGTCTGCAGTTTTCTGTGAAATGTTTCAGGGATAGAGCGTCAAGAGAAAAGAGATTTACAACAAGCTTTTTAAGGAAATTCGACTTTAAATGTTGAGGTAGAGAAGGATATGATGAGAAGGTAAGAAAAGAAAAGAATGAGAAAGGAACCCAGATGGGAAGGGAACTAGAGTTGTTTGAAGACACACAAGCCAAGGAAGAGGATGTATTAGGAAGGAAGTAATTTGTCAAATGTCACTGAGATATTATGCAAGAGAAAGACTGAACAATATTTATCAAATTTGGCAATATGGAGTTATCAGGAATATGAGGTAAGAGCAAATAGTTACACAATGGGGGCAGAAGCCACATTGTAATGTGCTAATGAGGATGTAAGGAAATAGTGAAACAACTGAAAAATTTCGAATATGGAGTAGAGAGAACTGTGTGAATATCTGTAGCAGTTACCCAGATTGCATGGCAAAATGTTTAAAAATTTGATTTAATTATTTTTAAATGTGATACATTCAGTTAGTTAAAAGATAAAATATATATACATTGAGAAGTCTTACTATATGTCTATCTGGTTAAACATAATTCATATCCCTCATCCATCCCATACATATAACTACTAGTTATTAGTTTTCGGAATCCTTCCACTATTTCTTCAGGCAAATATGAGCAGTCCTAATATAAACTCATACTCACTCTCGTTCTCATACAAAAGCAGCAATACTAGCTTTGCTTTCTCCCCTTAACAAGAGATTCCATATCTTTCCAGATTAGTCCCTATAGAAAAACACTTAGGTCGTTTCTATTCTTTTGCTACTTTAACAAGGCTGTTGTGAATAATCCTGTGCAGATAACATCTCAGACCTGTGGGGCCAGCAGGTGGTGTGGTGGTTAAAGTGCTGGTCTCCCAGATGGCAGACTGCCATTTGAGTTCCAGGCCTGGGGGCTTACTTTCTCTCTCCCCCCCTCCCCTTCCCTCTATGTGTGTGTGTGTGTGTGTGTGTGTGTGTGTGTGTGTGTGTGTCTGGTGAGTGCACATGCCCTATAGCAGATTAAAATAGTAACTAATTTTTTTTAAAACTTCATACATTGATAAGTGCATTAGTAAGTTAAATTTCCAGAAGTGGGATTTGTGGATCAAAGGATAATCCATTATTTAAAGACTTTCCCTTCTCTTTCTTTCTTTCTTTCTTTCTTCTTTCTTTCTTTCTTTCTTTCTTTCTTTCTTTCTTTCTTTCTTTCTTTCTTTCTTTCTTTCTTTCTTTCTTTTCTTTCTTTCTTCCTTCTTTCTTTCTTCCTTTTCTTTTCCTTTCTTCTTTCTTCCTTTTTCTCTCTTTCTTCCAAGAGCAAGATAAATAGAGAAAGAGCAACACAGAGAGAGAGAAAGACAGGCATGCTCAACCAGATCTTGACACATTGACCCATCTCCAGCTGCAGCCAAACCCAGATCACAACCATGAACGTGTCTGACATGTTCAGGGAGATTTTTGGACACAAACCCAGAACCTTCTCCTCTGGGTCCGCCTCACAGAGTACTGACTGCATCACTGCTCTGTCACTCTCTGGTCCGCACATTTGTAATTCTGATGGACATTGATAGATTGCCTTCTATGGAGTTTGTATTTTTTGTCCTCCCGGGCAGTGTATGTCAGTGTTTGTTTCCTTAGGCTCAGCGACAGAAAATGCTATCATACCTTTGAATTTTTTGTAATCTGATAAACATTGGTAGGTCAGCATATTTCTATTTTGCATTTATCTTATTATGAAAGAGGTTGAGCGTATTCTCATTACGTAAAGACATCTGTGCTTATTTTGTAGTGGACTGTGTCTCACTGCTTATGTCCTTGTCTAGTTTTCCTTTGGATTGGTGGCCCTCTTCTTTACGATTTCTTTCTTTCTTTCTTTCTTTCTTTCTTTCTTTCTTTCTTTCTTTCTTTCTTTCTTTCTTTCTTTCTTTTTCTTTCTTTCTTTTTTAATTGCCAGAGGATGTGTGTGCCTACCAGAGAAAGGGAGAGCAAGGAGAGAGAGAGAAAGCACACTCAATTGGACATGGTCATGCCACAATCCCTTCTCCTCCCTGTCAGGATTTTAGACACATGTCCACACACTTGTCATGTTTATCAAGCTGCCAGGGTTGGGATTCAAACTATAGTTGTCTGCATGGAATCCATTTCCCTTAACTATGAGGCTATGGAGCCAGCACTTTCTTTTTCAAGTTTTAGAAACCCTTTATATATTAAGGATATCAGCTCTTTCCTTGTGATATAATAGCAAATATTTAAAAAAAATTTTTAATCACCCAAGGGTATGTGCACTCACTGGAGAGAGATAGAAAGAGAGAGGGAGACAGAGAGAAAGCACCCTCCCAATGGGGCATGGTCCTATTGCAATCCTTCTCTTCCATTTCTTCATCCTGTCGGGATTTTAGATAACTATGCACACATGCCCAGTGTGTTTACCAAGCCAGTTTGTTTACCAGTGCTAGATTTTAGTCACGTTGGCTTGAGGAACCTGGCTTCCTTACTTACTAGGTAATGGGGCTGCTCTCCCAGTTTTTTCTCTCTAGGCTTTGCTTATGTTATTTATATGTTTTGTTTTTGTCACAAAGAAGTTATTTTCATTTTATTTCAATTGACCGTATCCATACTCCTTGTATGACTTCTCTATGTTGCATTATGATTGGAAAGACCTTTCGAACTACAAAGTTAAAAAGAAATTTTCTATATTTTTCTGCTAGCACCTTTCCATGTTCTTTTTAAAAGTAAATCTTTAATCTACTTGGGATATTTCCAGGTGTTTATCATGTAACATATATATGTAGCTTTGTCATTTTCTAGGTAGTGATCAGGTGTCTCAAGCCCATTTACTGAAAATTAACTACACAGAGATAAAAGAAGAAGGTATCTTTTAAATGTGAGGAACTTAATGTTTAAAAGCTGATGAGAATGCCTTAGTTGAGGGGGAGTTGTTTGTTAATCATGTAAGTGAAAGAGGGAAAACAGAGCAGGCTTCCTAAGAAGAGATGGGGAATGAGAGCAAAAGAAAATGAAGTATCGACCTTAAGTAAAAGAAAAGGTACCTACTGTATTACACTATAACAAAAGGGACAGGGACAATAATTAGGTCCACATACAGGTTGAGTATGAAGATTTTGTGGTAGAGAGTTGCAGAAACACCAATTTATTATCCTCTTCTTTCACAATGAAGAATCGTGTCTGCTGAGACTTGGTGAGAAAGCAGAGGTAGAAAGAGGAGAATTTGGAGGTAGAGAGGGAAGTTTGTCATTATAAAGAATCAAAGAACAATAAGATTCAAGAGACCCAGTAAGAATCTTGGGAAGAATGGAAGCCAAACTTGTCCAGAAATTTATAATGATATCAATAGGCCTAGTTATGTGATTTTTCTCCAGCTATGCTCACAAGCCCATGGGCAGGCATGACAAAGGCAGGTAGACTCAAGTTTCCATCCAGGAACTCACTTATCTGGGACTCAGGTATTTCCCAAAAAAATGAACCTAAAAATCAAAGGGGTAAAACCATGTAGATTATTGTCAAGAGAATGCCAGAAATGGTTGACTCAATGGTACATTGAAAAGATATGGGGAAAGAAAAGGCACTAGAAAAATATATGTGGAATGGACCAGCAGCAGTCCGAAAAACAAGCGTAAGGGGAGTAGAAATGAAAATAAGCAGAAACAAAGTGAGATGGTTGTTGAAAATGGTTGTCTGATCTAGTGATTTCATAGGCAGAATAGTTTTAGACAAAGACCTTTAGGTCCAGGTAAATGTGTGGCTAAGGTGAGCAGGACACTGAAAATAAAGAGATGAAGAAACTAAAACCCGGGATGTTGAATAATTCATCCTTTCTAAATATTATAACTATTTATATTGATTGTAAAGTAAAAATGGGGAGGAAGGAGCCTGGCAGGTGGTATGGTGGTTAAGGTGCTAGACACCCACATGGGCAACCACCGTTTGAGTCCCAGACCTGGTGGCTTGATTTCTCACTTTCCCTCTCTCTCTCTCTCTCTGATAAAATTTTAAAACGGTGGTAATAAATAAAAATTGAACGAATAATTCTATAAATAAATAAAGTGGAGAGAAAGGATTTTTGAGTACCTGAGACTTTGATGAAGAGAGTTGGTGTCCAGACTGTCAACAGATGACATACACAAGAAAGAATGAAAGGCGTTGTAGCCAAATGGCATGAACATAAAAAAGTAGAGATTTGTACCAACATTGGAAGAGGATTGGTGGAAAAGCACTATTAATGAACAGAGAGGAGGTCGGTAGGTGGTGTAGTGGTTAAAGGCACTGGATTCCCACATGGCCGACTGCAGTTCAAGTCCCAGACCTGGCGGCTTGGTTTCTCTCTTTCTCTTTCTCTCTATGGTCAAATTAAAAAATAATAACAAATGGAACTAACTAAATAAATAGTTCTTTCTAAAAAAAGGAACAGCGAGGAAAGATATTTCCAATCCCATGATATATGGAAGTACACAGCATTGTCAGAGAATAAGCCACCTGCACTGGAGAAGGCTGTATTGGAATCTTATCCTCCGGGAATATTCTGTATGGATTTTCATATTTTAACAGTGTAGAGCCACCATCAGATTGGCATCACCATTTCTAAACAGAAAGGCTCTTCTTTCTACTGTCCTGGGTCAGCTGGCTTTGACAATGATGGTGTAGGAGGTATGTTCCAAATGACAGAACCACCCACAACTCTAGTTTCATCACTTTAGATTAAACCTAGATATCTCATATGCCCTCTGACTTCTACATGTACACAAATTTCCAAAGAGTATGGGTGGATGAGAAAGAGTTTGGATGTTTGAGGGAATGGCCCTTGCTAATTGAGAGAGACTGAGTTCACACAGGAAATAGTAATAGCTTATACTTATAATTGAGTGCCCAACATTTATCAGGCCCTTCTAAGTACTTCCTGAGAGGACTTCCACAAGTTCATGGGAGATACGATTAAAGGATGAGTTTATGGGGCCAGCAGGTGGTGTAGTGTTTAAGGTGCTGGACTCTCACATGGCCGACAGCAGTTTGAGTAGTGAACCTGGAGGCTTGCTTTCTCACTCCACCCCCCCCCCCCACGCCCTCTCACTGAGTGTCTCTCTGGTGAGCGAATGAACCCTATAACAAAGTAAAAAAATAATAATAATGATAAATAAAATGAAATGTTTTTAAAAGTATGAGTTTTCTTTTGGTGCAAAAAAATATTGAGATCTGAGCACATTTTTTTCATAAAACACATTTCACAAATTTTTCAAAGAGCTCTTCATATGTATAAAAACTCAGTTAAACCTTACAAATAACCTCAAGAGGTAAGTTCTAATACTCCCATTTTTCAATGAAGAAATTGATGTGCAGAGTGGTTAAATAATTCACTCTAGTTGAGTTTAACAACCTGGAACAGGAGAGCCAGGATGGAGCCTTCAGTAGTCTCAGTTTCAAAGGCAGTGCTCCTAACTGCCCTACCATACCACGCCCTGCCAAGCTATGGACTGCCTTGGAGCCTTCCCATTATTTCTCAAAGAGAATCTCCAAGAGATTAGTCCTGGACAGTGCAAAGCATTAATATGGGAAAGGGGAAGTAGCTACGTTTGGGGAAAGGGAGACAATAGAATCACTTTTGTCATCCTAAAAAGCAAAATGGGCAAAAGTGAAACCATGCACAATTAAGAGGGTTATAGGTCAAACGAAAGAACAGAACTGGTTTTTCTGACAGCCCCTCCGTTACCCATCAATCTCTTGACCTCGTGGTTTGGGACATTGAAAGAGGTACGGTCATTCTGGAGCAATGCTGCCGCTGGGTTTCATGCCTTGGCTCTTGAAATCTAGGGCATTAGGAGGATTGTGGAGAAGAGAGCAAAGATGTCACTCTTCTTCCTGCATCACTCTCAAAATTGATTTCACAAAACTCCAGACCCACTTATTTCTTCGGGGTCTTTAAAAAAATCTAATCCGAAGGTATCACTGAGATAATTCAAACAAATACAGAGTCTTTACTATAACCACAATGAATCTTTTATTTAAGCTAAACAATGCGATTGAATGTATATACAAAAAGAAATAAATTTAATAAAACAATTTAAAAAAAAAAGTTGTTCAGGGACCAGCAGATGGAGTCATGGACTCCCACGTGATTGATCATAGTTTGAGTCCTGGACCCAGTAGTTTAAAAATCACACCAGGCACACGTGCATGTGTGTCCAAAATCCTGGGAGGAGAATGGAGGAGAAGGAATTAAGGCAAGGCCATCCCCTCCTTTGCCCACCCCTCCCGTGGGGGGGGGGGGGGGTGATTTCTTGCTTTTTGTGTCTCTGTCCCTCTCTCTGTCTGGCCAGCACCTGCACCCTATAGCAAAAAATCTCTATCAGAACAAACAAACACAAAACCATTTGTTCGGGAAAGTAAATCGTAAAGTAGTACATGCTGTTTGAACCCATCTTGTTTTTTCCACAACAAAAGTATATCTGTATCTATATACAAAAAACTCTAGAAGACATAGGTAACCAATAGTGGTTAATTCCAAGGAACTATTATAGGTGTTTCCATTCTGACTTACCTATAATTTTTTTAAACTATGAACATAAAACTTACCCCCAAAAAATAGTTATAATGACATGAATAGTAAACAATAAAATCACTCAGCAATGAGGTAGAGAAAATAGACATGGTCTCCCTGAAAACTCTGCCACTGAGGACACCTTCCTTTTTTTAAAAGAAAAATTAGTTTATTTAGACTTTTTAAAGAATTATTTTATCTATTTATTTTTATTTATTTATTTTAATTTGACCAGAAACGGATAGAGAGAGAGAGAGAGAGAGAGAGAAAGGGGGAAGGTGAAAACTAAAGCCGCCAGCTCCGGGACTTGAACCATGGTTGGTCATATGGGAGTCCAGTGCCCTTAACCACCATGCCACCTGCCAGCCCCAGTTTATTTAATTTTATTTATTATTAGTTTTAAATTTGTTGTAGGGCATACATGCTCACCAAAGAAAGACAGAGAGAGAGGGAAAGTGAGAAAGCAAGTCACCAGGTCCAGGACTCAAACTGCACTTGGCCATGTGGGTATCAATCCAGTGCCCCAACTTCCATGCCACCTGCTGGCTCTGACAACACCTTCTTTCATTGAATTTCTGCTAGGAGTATGTCCCAGAGGATGAGGTTGGAGCATTGCCCTCTTCACTCTGTGCCTGCTTTCCCTATGACAGCCATCATGGAGGGCCACACGGTGCTCAGCACCCTCCATTTAACATCAGCTGATTTCCTTGGGTTCATTCCATCTTGGAAGCTTCACTTCTACACTGTGAAGGCCTGGGTGTCATTCTCCATGTTTATCACCAATACCTGCCACTGAGCACCTGCGTGCCCTGCCCCTGCCATCATGCTGGGATTGCAGAGCCGAGACCACTGTGCACTCTCCTACAGTCAGCCAATACTTGCAGCTACTAGCAGCCCCTGACGCTGCAATGCTCTCATTTATCCTCTGCCTGCCCTCCTGATGACCTCGGTCTCCTTTGCTAGAAGAGGGCATTTCAAAGAGTTTGTGGAAAAATGAAATTAAAGTACAAGTTTATGTTGATGCCAAAGAATTTTGAAGTCTAGGTATAGTTTTTCCCATAATACTCATTTTTTTATGAGCTTTTTGAAGACCTCCTGATATGAAATTAATAAATCCCATTAACATGTTTAACACTTACCTTCCAGCTACTAGGAGCAAAGGACAGCTCTCAAAAAATATTCCAGGGGACCAGCAGGTGGCTTGGTGGTATGGTGGTTAAGGAGCTGGACTTCCACATGGTTGACCATGGTTCAAATCTTGGACCTGGCAGCTTGCTTTCTCACTCTCCTTTTCTCTCTCTCTGTCTCTAACTGGTCAAGTTAAAAAATAATAATAAGGATCAATGTTAAATAAATAAATAATTCTTTAAAAAATGTTGTTCCTATGACAAAAAAGTTTCAGTACCATCCCCATTCTCTGTTAAGGACTGTCTAAGGCCAACTCTGTGGTCTGGTAGTTAAAGCAGCCAGATCTTACATGGCTGACTCTGCAGCCCAAGTCCTGAATCTGGGGACTGGCAAGTGGCATGGTGGTTAAAGGCACTGGACTCCCACATGGCCGACCGCAGTTCAAGTCTCGGACCTGGTGGCTTGCTTTCTCACTTCCTCTCTCTCTCTCTGTCTCTCTCTGATCAAACTGAAAAAAATAATAATGATAATGATAATAAATAAAGTTAAATAAAATAACTCTTTAAAAAAAAAAAAAGTCCTGAATCTGGCAGCTTGAGAAATACACTGGACATGTACGTGTGTGTGTGCCCAAAATACCTAAAAAAGGAAGAGATGGGAAGAGAAGGGATTGCAGCATGACCATTCCCATAGTGGGGGTCAAGAGATAGGGATGCTTCCTTTATCTCTCTATCACTGTTATTTTATTTTATTTTATTTTTTTTTTACTTTCTCTCTCTGTAAGCACATGTCTCCCTACAAAAACTTAAAAGAAAAAGAAAAAAAAAGGCTGTTTAATGAGGTATGATCCTCTGGTGAAATGTAGTTTTTACCTTAACCTTCTCTGCTGAGGTTTGACGGACAAGCCAGCCCACATTATCCATATGCCCATGTTGTGTTCAACCTTCTTTTTGAATTGATTTTTACTAGTTTAGTTTGAAATTCATAGATTAATTTGAAAGAGTTGACATTTTGCAACTATTTGTTTCTTGCTCTACACTTTCTTCTTAACCACTGTTGTTTTAACATACATTATTTAAACATTTCTAAATGTTTAAAATTTTATTAATTTTTAACTTCTATTAATTTAATCGATTCAAAAAAAAAGAAGGTAGTGAGAAAAAGAAAGCTGAAACGTTTTTCAAGGATTGGATTGGAGGAGTGAAAAACTGTGTACCTAGGAAAAAGTGGGAGAGGTTAGGAGAGGCTAGTGGGAAATGAGGAAATAGTAGGTTTCTTTTTCTTTTCTTTCTCTCTCTTTTTTTTTTTTTTTTTTTTGGAGAGGTTTTTACAATAGGGTGTGTGCACTTGCCAGAAAGACAGAGAGAGACAGAGAGACAGAAATTGAGAAATCACTCCTTCAGGGGGATGGCCACACCACAATCCCTTCTCCATTCTTTTGTCGGGACCTTGGGCACACATGCACAAGCACCCAGCATGAGTTTAAGCCACTGGGTCCAGGACTCGAACCGCAGTCAACTACATGGGAGTCCAGTAACATAGCCATTATGCCAACTGCTGGTCCCAATAGTGGATTTATTTAAGTGATAGGAATCAGAACTGCTGAAAAGCAACATATTAAACTAAAGGCTACATCCAGCCATTGCAGAATGCTACATTTCATGGTTGGGGGTTTGTGCAAATGCTCCTATAGCTGAGCAGATACCACAAAACCTTTTGTGCAGTGAGGTCTAGTGAGGTATGGTTCTGCAGCAAAACTCTTGGACTGCTCAGCCATGGTGGTTGCAGCGATGCAGTGCTCTGTGATGCTGAAGCCATGTGGGAAGAGCTAGGACCCTAGTCCCAAGGTCCCCCTCTATACACTGGGTACATGAGCACCAATGAACTGGGCTGGCAAGACTGGGGGCAGATTATTGCATGAAGACCCTGTTGGAGGTGTTTCTCTCTCTCTCTCTGTGTGTATGTGTGTGTGTGTATATGTGCATGTGTCTCATGGAAGAAATAAATAAAAACTTTAAAAACAAAAACAAAATTTATGGACTAAGAGACATTGGACCTTGAGCATGTCTTCAACAGACTGAAGGCCAGAGATATGTCCCCTGTTTATCCAGAAACTTAATAAGCCCAGAATCCTGGTAAAACCCAAAGAAAGAGAATCATGAAGAAGGGCTGATATCAGGCTCATCATTGGTCCTGCACGAGATTTCATTTGACACAGAATAAATAAATGAAAGGAAGAAAGAAGGAAGGAAGGAAAGAAGGAAGGAAGGAAGGAAGGAAGGAAGGAAGGAAGGAAGGAAGGAAGGAAGGAAGGAAGAAAGAAAGAAAGAAAGAAAGAAAGAAAGAAAGAAAGAAAGAAAGAAAGAAAGAAAGAAAGAAAAAATGAATGTCTTGTTTCTGGCACCTACTGAGGTGATGAGATGGCCTAGAAGGGTCCATTAACTTGAAACAACTCAAGTGAATGCTCACGTTAGCGCTTCAAAACAGAGTCAATCTCTTAAGTTGAGTCCTATCATCAGAGTCTCTGAAGACTGTTCTATCATATCACATAAAACATGTGTGAAATTTTTGGTTAAGTTAGTATTAGAAGTTGTCTTGAATCTCTTCTTAGAAAGAGCAACTATTTTCGTTCAATTTTCCCTCAAAGCAAAGTTTTTTTTTTTTTTTTTTTTTTTTTGAGAGATTTTCACTGTAGGGCGCGTGCGCTCGCCAGACAGACAGAGAGAGACATAGAGACAGAAAGCGAGAAATCACCCCCCGGGGGGAGGGCCATGCCGCAATCCCTTCTCCTCCATTCTCCTCTCGGGATCTTGGGCACGCACTCACAAGCGCCCGGCGTGAGTTTTAAGCCACCGGGTCCGGGACATGAACCGCGGTCGACTACGTGGGAGTCCAGCGACATAGCCATTATGCTAACTGCTGGTTCCCCCTCAAAGCAAAGTTTCAAAGAAGAACTGAAGGAGAAATCTCAAGAAACAGGAGAGAATAAGGAGAATGAGAAAGACAAAGAGGAGGTATGCTTGGGGCCAGCAGATGTTTAGGGCACTGGACTCTCACATGCTCAACTGTGATTTGAGTCCCAGACCTGGTGGCTTGCTTTCTCGCTTTTCTCTCTCACTCTGTCTCTCTCTTTCTCTCTCTCTCTGGTAAATATGTGTGCCTTATAGAAAATTAAAAATAATAATAATAAATAAAATTAAATAAATACTTCTTTAAAAGAGAAAGAGAGAAGGTATGCTCACTGCACCAAAAACTAGAAAACAGCATAGAGACAGTTGAAATATCCAGTGGCCCCTTCCTTGACCTGAGTTAACCTCTCTCTTGAAAAAGATACTTCTGATTTTGTTACCTACATACAAACTTTTATTTTCATTTTTGTACAGTCTTGAATAGATGTGTAATAGCTGTTCATATTTATGGGATACAGGGTGATTTTTCCAGTACATACACACAGAGTTTTTGTGGGGTTTCTTTTTGCTTTTTTTGGTATGTTTTAAGTAATATATACAAAATTTATAAGTAATTTATAATAAATTTTTAAAATTTGAAAGAAAAAAAAATCATGGCTAAAGAATGTGTTAAGTTGGTTATCCCATGGGAAATTGAGATTCAGCCTCAACTCTTCAGAGGGTTTCACGAGGGCATTAGAATTGCCTCTCTAGGGACCAGCAGTTAGTGTATTGGCTTTGTCACTGGACTCCCATGTAGTCTACAGCAGTTTGAGTCCCAGACCCAGTGGCTTAAAGTCATGCCGGGCGCGTGTGCGTGTGTGCCCAAGATCCCAAGAGGAGAATGGAGGAGAAGGGATTACAGCTTGGCCATCCCCCCTGGGGGGTGATTCCTCGCTTTCTGTCTCTCTGTCTCTCTGGTGAGCGCATGTGCCCTATAGCAAGAACCTCTCAAAAAAAAAAAGAAAGAAAAAAAGGAAGAAAGAAAGAAAGAAAGAAAAAAAGGAATAGAATGGCCTCTCTAAAGGTTAGAAGGCTGTGGCATTTTTTTCATGGATCCCTATCCCCCATTACAGACTTCTCTCAGAATGCTTTCCCAGGCTACCCTGTGGGAAGGGTAACAGATTTCCAGAAAATCTTTGATCAAAGCACAGGGAGAACTAGAGGTAAGAATGAGTGCATGGGAATGGTCCACCAGAGCTGCTACTCATACCTAAGCTGGGATGTAGCTCGGGTCACAAAAAGTAAATGCTCCATAAACCTGTACTAGAAGAGTGGATGGAAGATGTATATTTTCTGGAGAGAAATCTTCCTTACCCCCTAGTCTTTACCCCAAGTTGTTTGAGAGGGAGGTAGGTATTACACTTTTTGCTGCCTTTGCACTTATATTTAAGCCTTAAATCAATTTCCTATTCTTATCAGAACATCTCACTCCTGCTATCCTATCTGCCAAATCAGAATACCTAGTCTTTCTAGGTTTGCCAGGCATATCTTCTCCCTCCCGACTGTAGAACAGCCCCACGCTAACCCCTGGAGCTTATTGTAGGCTGTGGGTTTTGTTATTACCTCTTATATCAACACATTCTTGTTCCTCTTACATCTTCTAGAATTTTACTGAATTCGTTCCTTATCTAAAGGAGAAATGTCTATTTAGATATTTTGCCCATATTTTAATCAAGATATTTGTCTTAGTTTGACTGAGTTGAAAGTGTTTTTATATATTCTGGATTCCAGTCCTTATTAGACTGGTGATTTGTAAATATTCTTCCCACTATGTGAGTTATCTTCTCACTTTCTCAATGATATCCTTTGATAATTATTTTTAGATTATTTATTTATATTTATTATTACTATTTAATTTGCTATAAGGCACATATGCTCACCAGAGAGACCGAAAGAGAGAGAAGGAAAGTGAGAAAGTAAACTGACAAGTCTGGGACTAGAGCCATGGTTGGCCATATAGGAGTCCAGCACCTTAACCACCACACCACCTGCCGGCCCCCTCTGTGATGTCTTTTGAAGCACAGATATTTTTAATTTCAATGAAGTCAAATGCAACAATCTTTTCTTTGGTTCCTTGTGTTTTTAGTTTCATACCTAAAGAACTTATTGCCTAACCTAAGGTAATGAAGATTTGTATATAGTTTTCCTATAAAATGTTTATATTTTAAGAGCATAGACTTAGACTTAGATTTTTGGTTCATTTTAAGTTAATTTTTGTACATAGTATGAGGTGGTCCAAAATCATTGTTTTGTATATGGATATCCGGTTATCTCAGCACCATTTGTTGAAAAGACTATTCTTTTCCTATTGAATTGTCTTACAGCTGTTATTGAAAATCTACTGATCATCAACTGTGAGAATTTCTGGACTACCAATGCTATGCTGTCAATCTACATGTCTTTATGCCACTACCACACTAGCTTTGTAGTAAGTTTAGAAATTGGATGGCTTGAGTCTTCCAAATGTATTTTTTTAAGGTTTGTTTTTAATTATTTGACTATTCTGGGAGCCTTAAATGTGCATAGGAATTTTCAATTCAGCTTGTCAAACCTGCAAGAAAGTTAGCTGTAATTAAAAAGGTACCTTTGGGACTGGCATGTGGCATAGTGGTTAGGGTGCTGGACTCCCATGTGGCCAAGTGCAATTCGAGTCCTGGACCTGGCAGCTTGTTTTCTCTCTCTCTCTCTCATCAAATTGAAAAACAAGAATAAATAAAAAATTAAATAAAATAATTCTTTTAAAAAAGGAAAGAGTACTTTTTCTCTTCCTTGGCACTGCCTAGAGAGGTGGCAGCTATCTTCTACTGGACATCTCAGCCTCCCTCAGATCCCTCCTGAAACCCAAGATTGTCAAAAAAAAGAGGACCAAAAAATTCATCCAGCACCATCCAGACCAAAATGTCAAAATTAATCATAACTGGCGAAAACCCAGAGGTTTTGACAATAGGATGCAGAGGAGATTCAAGGGTCAGATCTTGATTCCCAACATCGGTTATGGGAGCAACAAGAAAACAAAACACATGTTGCCCAGCACTTCTGGAAGTTCCTGGTCCACAATGTCTAGGAGCTGTAAGCCTAAGTCTTACTGTGCTGAGATTGCTCACATTTCCTCCAAGAGCCACAAGGCCATCATGAAAAGAGCAGCCCAGTGGGCCATCAGAGTCACCAATTCCAACGCCAGGCTGAGCAGCGAAGAAAATGAGTAGACAGCTTGCATATGCATTTTATTTGTGTCTAAAGAAAACCACAACCCCTGCCCCAATTTTGTTTTAAAAAGTACCTTGACTTTTTTTTTTCTTTTTTTCTTTTATTTTAATTTTTATTGCCAGGAGGCAATTGTGCTCACCAAAGAGAGAGAAGGCACTCCCTAGAAAAACATGGTCACATTGTAATCCTTTTTCTTCTATTTCTGCATTCCATCGGGATCTCGGATGTGCAACACCACCCCCACACACAGCATATTTCTGGCCTTCAGGGCCAGGATTCAAATTGTGCTTGGTTATGTGGATCTGGCTTTCAATGCACTACACCTACCTACTGTGCTGTGGGGCTGACCTTTGTTATTTTTTAATAATAGGTTATTTGAAACATACTTCATGAATAATTATAAACAATATTTGGATATGAATATTGTGAATTTATACATACTCATTTTTACTGTTAATTTTATGATGAAATTCTATGAAGTTGCTGTTCAGAGACTGGCAGTTGAAAGCGCCGACTGAAATTTCTAACTTTGTGCAAGTCCATTTTTTTATATTATCCTTATTCAACATATCTGACATGTCTATGAAAGGTAAAACAACACAAGTATCTTTGTTATCCTGTTCAACTGTATCATGTGATATTTTTGTAGTAGAAGATAAATGTTAGCCAGATAGCTGTCAGATTTTTCTTTTTTGTTTTTGTTTAACAACCAAGTATTGAGTATTAATAAGATTGTTCAATAAAAATATTCTCTAAAATAGCTTTGTGATTGTTCTCAACTACGTTGGTATTAATCAAAGTTCAAATGAAGAACTCTCACATTGGTTACAGAATTTTTTTTTTCAAAAGAAAAAGAATTTCCATGAATCCATAAAATAGAGTACATTTTTAAAAGTATTTTTAAAGAATTATTTATTTTATTTTATTTTATTTTTTTAAATCACTATTTTATTTATCTTTATTTATTTTTTTATTTATTTTTATTCTTTTTTTTTGGAGAGGTTTTTTTGCCATAGGACGCATGCACTTGCCAGACAGAGAGAGACAGAGAGACAGAAAGCGGGAAATCACCCACCAGGGGGGATAGCAATGCTGCAATCGCTTCTCCATTCTCCTCTTGGGATCTTGGGCATACACGCACACGTGCCCGGCACGAGTTTTAAGCCACTGGGTCCGGGACTCGAACCATGGTCAACTACAGGGGTGTCCAGCGACATAGCCATTATGCTAACTGCTGGTCCCTATTTATTTATTTATTTTTCATTTGACCAGTGAGGGACAGGGTGAGACAGAGAAAGGGAAAGCGAGAAAGCAAGCTGCCAGGTCCAGTACTCAAACTGCAGTCAGCCAAATGGGAGTTCAGCACCCTTAACTGCCATGCCATTTGTCAGTCCCTATTGTTACTATTTTTTAGTTTGCTATAGGGTACATGTGCTCACCAGAAAGAGACAGGGAGAGAAAGAGGGAAAGTGAAAAAGCAAGCTGCCATGTCCAGGGCTCAAACTGCAACTGGCCATGTGGGAGTCCAGCACCTTAACCACCACCACACCACCCGCTGGCCCCAGATACAGTAGTTTTAAAGTAGGAAAGATACACTGAGCACCTTTGGCATGTTCAGGCCATCTCTTCATTGTGAAAGTTAAGTGATCTGTACCAGTCATTTCTATCTGACCCAGATGTCACAGCTCAAGTACTCTTGTGCATTATAAATCCAATGATCAGTCTTCCTTTGACTCCTGTAACCTCTGCACTTCATTAGATGCAATTGCCTGCTCCCTACATTGTGAACTCTGTCCTTCACAGCTTCTCTGGGATTATACCAGCAGTACCTTCTACACATCTGAACCACCTCCTATATCGCCTGGACCACCATACCCTAGGAACATGCCCTAGGCTACCAGGCCTAGTCCTTGCCCTAACCCTGGCTCCTAGGTTACACAACCATTTCTGTCCTGACCTCATTTCAATCCTGAGGCTCAAGCCTCCCCTGCTTATAGAACAAACCTACTTGCATATTTCATCACTTCAAATACAGTGTGTTTGGGTATAGATTTTCTTTATTCTTTAAATCGGCTTCCCATGAACTTCTTTTTTTAGTGGTTACAACCATTTCTTGAGGTCATTAATTTCAGCATCAGCCCCTGCTTCATTCCCTACATCTTATCGATTGCCATAAAATTCTACAGATCATTTTTGAAAGAATGCTTAAAACAGTCTATTCTTATCCATTCTACTTCTACCGCTTATTCATTTACTTATGAAGTCTTTGGCTCATGAGGTCAATCCGGTAAGAGCTCTGATTTGAAAGGCATTCACCAACCTAGAAGGCAAATCAGACCCTAAAATCTGTGCCAGATAAAATAAGCTGTTGATCAATATTAAAGGCCATTTTTAGATGGTATTAAGAAGAACGACTATAATCCTTCCCTCAGGAATTTATTTCTACAACCGCCCCACCACCATGTCTTCCTGCTGCTGTACATGACTACCATGTTTTGTTCACACCCACCTCCATTTATTTGGTTAGTCTGAGGTGGTGGTACTATCTATTTTAGCATTATCTCATTTAAAGGTTGCTGAATTATGTCATAAAGACTTCTCTACCATGGCCAAAACAACAATGTAATGAAAAATATCACTAATTTGGTCTCCATGAAAACCAAAATGTGAGAAGGCACCAAGAGGTATAATTTTTAACTTAAGACATTGTTCACTAAGCCAACAGAATAGTATCATGAACTGGAGTCGAAGTAGAACTTTCCAAAGCCAGGGAAAACACAAGCCAACAGGAAAATTCTGGGTAAGAGCTTTTGTAAATTTCTGAAGATTCTTTGCCACTTGTAAAGCAAGAGCAACTCAATCCTTTTTGCAGAGTCCCATCTGAATTGTCCTTGTCTTTGACTCCAAACAAAGCTCAGTATTTCTTGTAGAAGAGTAGTGGCACTTACACAACCTTTTCCATGGACTAGCATATTAATCAAGTTTTTAAATATTTTATGATGTTTTGGTATATTTGAGAGCTTAGTTAGCCAGGGAGGAACTTCCCTTCCTTGGGCTAGTTAATTTATACATTTAACTCACCTGTAAAATGCATTTCATATGCAACCAAACCAATCCTAAATTCATACTCCACTTCCAACCACTTCCTTTATTTAACTCATAATACTAAGTCGATATTTCACCCAGGCCTAAATCAACCAGGGTCTAGTACCAGGCAACAAGGAACTATATCTCTGTTAAAGGAACAGAATAACTCCTCTGCATCTTTCATGAAAATGAAGGATGTTACCAAAATGTGAGAGAAAGAATTTAGAACATTTATGGTGAACAAATTCTATGAGTTTGAACAGAAAAGAGACAATGAACTACAGGAGATTAGGAAGTCATTCCAGGATATAAAAGAAGAAATGGACACTCTGAGAAAGAACCAGATGGAACTATTAGAGATGAAGTCTGGAATAGAGGAAATCAAAAACTCTCTCAAAAGTATTAAAAGTCGATTAGACCAAGCTGAAGATAGAATCTCTGATGTAGAAGATAAAACTTCTCACCTAGAAAAAAACACCAAAAAGATAGAGAAAATAACAATAACAACAACAACAAACCCAAAAAAACCACGAGGATAAGATACGAGAAATACTAGACTCCTTAAGACTCCCAAACATCAGAATAATTGGTATCCCAGAAGGTGAAGAAACTAGTAATGGCATGGAAAATCTATTCCATGAAATCCTGGAAGAAAACTTGCTAATTCTAGAGAGGCATTCAAGCATCCAGACCTAAGAAATACAAAGAACCCCAAATAGAATCAGCCCCAGAAGATCTTCCCCAAGGCACATCTTAGCCAGACTGTCCAAGATCACAGATAAAGACATGATACTGGGAACCAGCAGTTAGCGTAATGGCTATGTCGCTGGACTCCCACGTAGTCGACCGCGGTTCGCGTCCCGGACCTGG
>NW_006159538.1:4929609-4938342 GCF_000334495.1 Tupaia belangeri chinensis | reverse complement strand
GAGGAGAATGGAGGAGAAGGGATTGCGGCATGACCATCCCCCCTGGGGAGTGATTTCTCGCTTTCTGTCTCTATGTCTCTCTCTGCCTGTCCGGCGAGCACACGCGCCCTATAGTGAAAATCTCTCCAAAAAAAGAAAAAAAAAAAAAGGGAAAAAAAAAAAAAAAAAAAAAAAAAAGTACCAGGCAACTAGAGACCACTCCTATAGGCCAGAGCCCACCAGAATTATTCAAACTAGCCAATTCTAAGTTGTTTCACTGGCCCTGCCTTGCCATTCTCATTAAAAAAAAAAAAAGAAAAGAAAAAAGAAAAGAAAAAAAAACACACACACACAATAAAGAGGGACCAACATATAGTGTAATAGTTACATCGCTGGACTCCCACACAGTCGACCACAGTTTAAGTCCTGGACCTGGCAGCTTAAAACTCATACCAGGCACATGTGCATGTGTGGCCAAGAGCCCAAAAGGAGAATGGAGGAGAAGGGATTGTGACTTGGCCATCTTCCCTGGGGGGGTGATTTCTCTCTTTCTATCTCTCTGGCAAGTGTGTGTGCACCCTACAGCAAAAGTCTCTCTTAAAAAAAAAGAAAAAGAGAAAAGAAAACACAATAAAGTAGATGGGCCAGATATTCCCCTCACTCCTTTGTGCCTCTCAGCTGATACTGGTACTTTCTCATGTGTTCCTGCCTGGTATAGCTTGCCTCTTCCTCTAGGAGAATTATTGTACTTAAACTCTTTCAAAGGCATTATCCTCTCTTTGTCACCACTCAATCACTTCCATAAATTAAAATTTCATGTGTACCTTTGAGACCGCTAAGAACAATTATAAACACTTTGCATAGATAAGCTCATTTAATTTTCATAAAAATTCTACAGGATGTATACTACTAGCTCCATTTTATTTATTTATTTATGTATTTTTACTTTTTAGGTTTTGCCATAGGATGCAGGGGGAGACAGTAAGAGGGAAAATAAGAAATCACCCCCTAGAGGGGCCAGCAGGTGGTGTGGTGGTTGGGGTTGCTGAACTCCCACATGGCCGAGTGCGGTTCATGTCCTGAATCTGGCAGCTTGCTTTCTCGCTTTCCTTCTCTCTCTGTCTCTCTAAATAAATAAATAAATGAAGTTAAATAAAATAATTCTTTAAAAAAAAAAAAGAAATCACCCTCTAGAGTGAGTGGCCATACAACAATCCTTCTACTCCATTCTTTTCTTGAGATTTTAGACATACACATATACATTCCTGGTATAATTTTCAAACCACCAAGTCCAGAACATGAACCACAGTCGGCCATGTGAGAGTCCAGTGTCCCAAACACCATGCCACCTGCTGACCCCATTACTATCTCTATTTTTAAAAAAGAATTATTTATTTTATTTGTTATTTTATTATTATTATTTTAATATGCCGAGAGAGAGAGAGAGAGACAGAAAGACAGAAAAGGAAAGTGAGAAAGCAAGCCACCAGGTCTGGGACTTGAACCATGGTTGTCCATGTGAGATCAGCACCTTAACCACTGCACCACCTGCCAGCCCCACTATCTTCTTTTTAACAAAAATGACATTAAGGTACAGAGAGGGTATGTAGCTTGATCAAAGTTTTATGACTGATGGCTGAGCTAAGAAGCAAATCCAGTCAGCCTGGTATTAGCCAGTCTGGTATTTCTCAACTGCACTGTACTGCTTCTTGAGGAAATCGCTTGTGTTATGTGCTCAGGACACAAAAGTCTGACATTTGCCTCATCCCTAAAGGCCTCCTGCAAGAGTTGCCATTCTTGTTTGAAAACTTGCCTTACAGTAGGTGTTAGAATGAGGAACAGACATATGTAGGGGCCCCAAAGCATTACGCTTCTGATCTCAGTTGGTTGGGTTCAGATGAATAGGGAAAAGAACATCTAGCTAAAATTGCCTACAACTCAGATGCTGTAAGGATGATAATCCATACTCTGTCTCTTGGATTTGTCTTTTGATAAGATGACAGCACCAGCACTGAACATATAAGAGCATTGTTCTTAGGGCTGTGCCAAAGATGAACGAGATGCCTTCTATAGAGCCAACCACAACACATCTGGTGATTCTAGGGCATGGAGTCCTAGGTGGCACTAGTACTATACCAGGCTAGAGAGATCCACAGGAGCCAGGCCAGGGATGGGCCATCTGACATGGAAAGAAGCATGTCAATGAGAAAGAGCCAATTTCCCTCCTTTCCTTAAGCTTGAGGAATGGAACCCTCTGACTGACTGGCCATTGGCTACTACATAAATAGTCACTGAGGTGTATGCAGAGTAAAATTTTATTAATGACAGTAAGAAATCTTAAATAAGATTGAATCAAAGAAAGTGATTGCCGTTCTCATTACTCTTTATCTTTTTAACCTCCAGATTGCTTTCACCGACTCTAGCATTGTACATGCTATACACAGACTTGTCAGTATTGAGTTACACCACGCATATTTTTAAGTTGTCATCCTGCACTCCTCAAAAATCCTTTTACTCTCCTCTCTCTTCAAAATGTCAATAACCCCTTCTTTTCCTTTCCCCTTGACTGATAACTTGTACCTGCCCACTGCAAATTTACCAACCCCCCAGCACCTGTACCTGGTTACTGGTTACTGTGTCACCCCTTTGGACTACAATGGACAGACTTGTCATACTCTTCCTCAGAGACATACCTTCACTTGTGTTTTGGTCTCTTCCTCTCTATTTAGATCCTTACTGCCCTCTCTCTTCTGACCATCCCATGACTTTAGTGACACTGGCGGCTCTCCTCTGAACTTCAGTCTTCTGATCCTGTGCCTAACTGATTTTTAAAAATAATTATTTAATTTTATTTATCATTATTATTAGTTTTTAACTTGCTACAGGGCACATGCATTTACCACAGAGAGAGAAAGAGAGAGAGAGAGAGAGAGAGAGAGTGAGAGAGAGAGAGAAAAGGCAAGCTGTCAGGTCTGGGACTCAAACCACAATCAGTCAGGTGGGAGTCCAACACTATGTTACCTGCTGTTGCCCCTAACTGATTTCTTTGATGTCTTTCTTTTTTGAGAATTATTTTATTTAGCTTTTAAATTTTATTTATTTAGTTGTTTTAATTGTATCAGAGAGGAAGAGAGAAAGAGAGAGAGAAAGAAAGAGAGTCAGAGAGAGAGAGATAAAGAGAGAAAGAGAGAGAGAGAGAGAAGGAAAGTGAAAAAGCAAACTGACAGGTCTGGGGCCCAAACTGTGGTCAGCCACGTGGGAGTCCAGCACCTTAACTACCACATCACCTGCCAGCTTCAACCCATAACTGATTTCTTAACTTTTCCACTTGAATGGCTAACAGGCATCTCAAGTGTAGCATATCCAGATCAGAACTCTTGACTTTCTCTATCTCCTGTCTGCTTCTTCTCCAGTCTTTCTTGTCTCAGTTAATGGTACAATTATTCACTTCTTTGTTCAAACCTCCCAGTAGGAGTTAACCTTAATTTTCCTTTCTGTCATAGCCTATATCCAGTTACCTTTAAATTCTGCTGTTTCTAACACGGAAATATATCCTCAATCCAATAATTTCTCATCTCCACTGCTTTCAACAGAGCCCTAGCTATCCTATTTCCACATCAAATTGTTGTCATTACCTCCTAAGTGGTCTTTCTGCTTCCACTCTTACCTCTTACACAGTGACCTGAGTATTTCACGACATAAATAAGACTGCTTTATTGCCTTTATCTCAAACCTCAAGTGATTTTCTTTCACTCTATGTGCTCTGGCCTCTGATTGCCTGTCCAAACTTCTCTTGTAAGTTGTGTTCCGTTTCATAAATTTTTTACCTTTCTTATTTGGATTTCATTTGCTGTTACCTTTTCTAACTTCTTGTGAGAGGTGCTTAGCCTTTCTTTTTTCCTAAAAGATGTATCAAGGCTACATACTTCCCTCTAATCGTGACCTTAGGAGTATTTCACAATTTTTATATAAAGTAGTTTTGTTAGCATTCAGCTGAATAAATTTTTTGTTTTATACTAAAATCATTAAGAAATTCACATGTACACAAAGAAATAGAAAATATACAATGAATTCCATCTATCTATCCATCATCCAGCTTCAATAACCTTCAACATTTTGCTAATTCTTTCTCTTTTATCCTTCTAATACTTTCAGAGATCTAGATCTTTTCCTTCACATCACATTGTTTTGTCAGTAAATACTAAGTTCAAAATGTTTTCTGAATCCCAATGTGGGAAAGGAACTGGGGAATGCCAATGTGAGAATAGAAAGATAGAAGAAGCCAGACCATGCAGAGTCTTGGAGACAGAGTTTTCAACCATTTAAGAACATGGGGATGATCAGATTTGCGATTTTGAAAGCTTTCTATAGCTATAGAATGAAGAAGAAAGAGGGGAGCAAGGGTATATGCAGGTAAACCAGTTACCAAGCTAAAGTGAGATGAAAATAATGGGGTGTAACTACTGGGTCATTGGGAAAGTCATGATGCATTTTTTCATAGAAAAATACATCATGACTTTCGTGACAACCTAATATAATAGTCCCTATTTCAAAGAGCTTCAAAGTATCCTAATGTAATTGAAATCTCATTTCTAGAGCACATTCCCTCCCCCTCATTCTAAAAGAAATGATCCTACACATAGTCCCAATGAAGGTTGTTTTTAACACTACTAGCAATAATATATACTGTTATATATATATATACACACACACATTTATATATAAATATATACTGCTTATATAAGCATAATAAATATATTATATTCATATATCTTATATAAATATATTAAAAAATACACACTATAAGGAAAATAAATACATTTGCTTTAATCAATAAATTTTACAAAGATATGTAAATATATTTATTTATATCATGTTATATTTATTTAAATAAATTATAAATTCTATATATACAATACAAATATATAAGTAACATCTTATCGAGTGTTCTATATGTGCCTGGCACTGTGGTAGATGCTTTATTCATATTAATTCAATAGATCACTGCAACAAGCTTATGAAATAGGCACATTTCTTATCTCTGTTTCATAGACGAACAAATGGAAGTCCAGAGAGAATACCATGCACACAGGTTAAATGGCAGGATCAAGTTTCAGCACTAGCATCCTGATTCCAGAGCTCATAAGCTTAACCACTAAGATGCACCTACCTCAATCTCTCTCTCTTTCTTTCTCTCTCTCTCTGTCTTTGAATCTGGACCGTACTTATGGGCAACACCCAGGCCACAGACTGACTATAACCTATGATATAGTCTGCTATGAAAATATGTGCTTGAATAATCAAATTTCCATTCTCAGGTTTGAAGCAATAAATACTGAAAGGGGGGCCAGCAGGTGGCATGGTGGTTGTGGCACTGGACTGCCACATGGCCAACTGTCTTTCGACATGGCTAACTGCCTTTTGAGTCCTGGACCTGGCAGCTTGCTTTCTGATTTTCCCTCTCTCTCTCTCTCTCTGTCTTTCTCTGGTGAGTACATGTGCCCAATAACAAATTAAAATAATAATAATAATAATAAATAAAATTATGTAAATAGGAACTGGCAGGTGGCATGGTGTTTAAGGACTCTGGACTCCCACATGGTCAACCATGGTTCAAGTCCTGGACATGGTGTCTTGCTTTTTCACTTTCTCTCTTTCACTCTGTCCCTCTCTGGTCAATTAAAATTAATTAATTAATTAAATTAAGTCATTCTTTAAAAATATTATTTACTATAGTTGTTGGAGATCCCAACACCTCATTATCTCCTTTAGACAGGCCAACGAGACAAAAAAATAAGCAAAGAGATTCAGGACCTAAATAATAGCATAAATCAAATGGACTTAATAGACATCTATAGAACTTTCCATCCCCAAAACATAAAATATACATTTTTCTCAGCCCCACATGGTACTTTCTCAAAGATTGATCACATGATAGGGCACAAAATCAGCCTTTACAGATTCAAAGGCATAGAAACTATATCCTGCATCTTCTCCAACCATGATGGAATTAAATTTGATATGAATCTCAGGAAAAGCCCTCTAAAATATACAAATACATGGAAACTAAATAACCTACTTCTGAATGACTCCGTGACTACTGCAGAGATTAAGATGGAAATCAAAAGATTCATGGAAACTAATGATAAGAAGTATACAAGTTTCCATAATCTATGGGATACTGCAAAAACAGTCATAAAAGGGAAGTTCATAGCAATTAGTGCACACAAGAAAAAGATGGAAAGGTGGCAAAAGGACAACCTAACATCATGCCTCAGGGAATTGGAAAAAGAACAACAAAAAAATCCAAAAAATGCCAGGAGAAAAGAAATAATAAAGATTCTAGCAGAAATAAATGAGATAGAAAATAAATGATCTATACAGAAAATAAATGAAAGCAAAAACTGGCTCTTTGAAAAGATAAAATTGACACACCATTAGCCAGACTAATTAAGAAGAAGAGAGAAGGGAACCAGATAAGCCAAGTCTGCAATGAATCAGGCAACATTACAACAGACTTAACAGAAATACAAAAACATCATTAGAGGATATGATGAGTGACTCTATGCCAACGAAGAAAACCTGGATGAGAATGGACAAATTCTTGGACACATATAATCTACCAAGATTGACTCAGGAGGACATAAAAAGCCTGAATAGACCTATAACAAGCAATGAGATTGAATCAGTAAAAAATAACCTCCCATAAAAGAAAAGTCCAGCCCCAATGGCTTCACTGCCGAATTTTACAAAACTTTTAAACAAGAGGTAACCCCCATTCTACTCACACTGCTTCTAGAGCTCCAAAAGAAAGGAACCCTTCCAAATTGATTCTATGAAGTCTCCATTACCCTCATTCTCAAAATGGATAAGGATATGACAAAAAAGGAAAACTACAGACCTATATTCCTGATGAATATAGATGCAAAAATTCTCAACAAGATACTTGCTAACCGTATTTAATAGCATATAAAAAAGGTTATTCATCACGACCAGGTAGGCTTTATTTAAGAAATGCAAGGGTGGTTCAACATATGCAAAATCATAAATGTAATACACCACATTAACAGAAAGAAAGATAAAAACCATATGATCATTTCAATTGATGCAGAAAAAGCATTCAATAAAATACAACATGCCTTGATGATCAAGACCCTCAATAAAATTGGCATAAAAGGACTGTTTTTCAGCATAATACAAGCCATTTATGAAAACCCTACAGCTAATATACTGAATGGGGAAAAGCTGAAAGCTTTTCTACTAAAAACAGGTACAAGACAAGGCTTCCTACTTTCTCCATTCCTATTCAATATAGTACTGGAAGTTCTAGCCAATGTGATTAGACAAGAGAAGGAAATAAAAGGCATTCCAAAAAAGAAAGAGCTGAAATTATCTCTGTTTGCAGATGACATGATTGTATACATAGAAGACCCAATAGTATTCATGAAAAATCTTCTCGAAGTAATAAATGCATACGGTAAAGTGGCAGGATACAAAATTAACTTACAAAAATCTATAGTATTTCTATGTACGAACGACAAGCAGAGAGAGACAGAACTGAAGAATGTAATTCCATTTACCATAGCCACAAGAAGTGTAAGATCCTTAGGAATAAAATTAACCAAGGAAGTCAAAGATCTCCACAAGGAAAACTATGAAAACCTTAAAAAGGAAATTGAGAAGGACACTAAAAAGTAGAAGGACATCCCATGTTCCTGGATTGGCAGAATCAATATAATAAAAATGGCAATCCTACCCAAATTAACCTACATGTTTAATGCAATCCCTAAAAAATTATAAGAGACATTCTTCACAGATCTAGAAAAGACAACCATAGAATTTGTCTGGGAGCAAAAAGACCCTGTTTTGCTAAAGCCATCCTGTGCAAGAAGACTGGAGTAGGTGGCATCTCATTTCCTGACTCCAAAATATATCACAAAGCTGTGATAATCAAAACAGCATGGTATTGGCACAAAAATAGACATGAGGACCAATGGAACAGAGTAGAGACCCAGAAATAAAACCCAAAACATACAGCCAACTCATCTTTGACAAAGGGCACCAGTAAATCCAGCGAGAAAAGGGAAACCTCTTCAGCAAATGGTGTTGGAAAAACTGGATATCCACCTGCAGAAAGATGAATCTGAACCCCTATCTGTCATCATTAACAAAAATCAACTCAAAGTGGATCAAAGATCTAAACCCAAGACCACAAACTGTGAAAGTACTGGTGGAAAACACTGGGGAAACTCTAGGAGATATTGGGGTAGGCAAAGACTTCTTAAGCAAGACCCCTAAAGCACAGACAATAATCCCCCAAATAGACAGGTGGGATTACATCAGTTTAAGGAGTTTCTGTGTAATTAGTGTGAATCAACAACCCTCAGAATGGGAGAGGATTTTTGTTAACTGTGTCTCAGATAAGGGACAAATAACCAACATACACAGGGAACTCAATCAGCTTACCTGGAAGAAAATGATTAACCCAATTTAAAAATGGGAAAAGGAGTTGAATAAACAACTCTCTAAGGAAGACATACGAATAGCCATAAAGCAAATAAAAAAATGCTCAACATCCCTCATTGTAAGGGAGATGCAGATCAAAACCACAATGAGATACCTAACCCCAGTCAGAATGGCAAAGATTAATAACAAAAAAAATGGTAAATGCTGGCGGAGATGTGGTGAAAGGAGAACTCTCCTACTGGTGGGACTGTAAATTGGTCCAGCCACTGTGGAGAAACACACGGAGGG
>NW_006159538.1:4911676-4929133 GCF_000334495.1 Tupaia belangeri chinensis | reverse complement strand
GGTGTATATCATGCTGGGTAGTCTCTTCACAATCTAAATGATGTATAGCGATTTAATGTATGAATAATAATTTAAAGATTAAATTTAAAATTATTTAAATAATTCTTAAAAAAAAAAGAAATACTGCGATTTGAAGGCATATTGTCAGTGGAAGCTAAAGCAGGAAGTTTTTGGTATAGAGGAAGACTATCAAAACCATAATAGGCAATGGATAAAGACAGAGATTTTAAAAAACTATAAATAGGGTGGCATGTGGTTGGAGTGCTGGACTCCCACATGGTCGACCACAGTTTTGAGTCCCAAAGGTGGTGGCTTTCTTTCTTATTTTCCTGCCCTGGCAAATTAAACAAAGGAATAATACCAATAAATAAAATGAAATAATTCTTAAGAAAAAAACTATCAGCCAAAGTTATAAGGCACACAAAAGACATAACAAAGAGTAGGAAGCTGTTGCTGAAAAGACAGGCATATGGAGACATTAGCTGGCTCCTAATGACAGCGGAGTGTTACGGTGAAGATCAACTGCTGCTAAGGTCTGGAGGATTACCTGGGGTCCAGCTTCTGTTCCTGTGAAGTATGGCTTTATTACAGATAGACTTCCTCCCATGGTCTGAGTATTTGACAATTCTTGCATTCCTAAAGCATATAGAGACTTAGTATAAATGGTTTTTCAGTTGTGATCCAGCTAGAATTTTTTTTCTTTTTTTTTCCACATTTAATCACTGTACATCTTCATAGCATACACAATGAATGTTACCACCCTGAATACACTGCATTTTAGTCCAGTCAAAGATATTCTCATACACATTTTCAACAGATAATTTTTCATTTTGTGTCCATTAGATGTTTTGCTTTTTCTCCCCCCTTGATTTAGCACAAGAATTAAATGGGTGTTGGAAGCACCGAGAAACCAGAGTGTAATAAGCTGACTCAGAGATTAGCATAGCAGATGATAAAGGAGAGAAGTGGCCTTAAGAAAACCCAAAATGTTGCCCAGCAGGAGCTGGGCAATAGAAACAGTTGCTGTCCACTGGGAACTTGACCCAAAGACAACCTGAGGTATAGCACAACATGGAGAAATGCCCAAACTTCCTCACTTTCTGAAATCCCGTTTTCTCCTGATGCCTCCATTGACTGGCCCTACCTGGAATCCAGTTGGCAAGGGAGCCTTGGACATTGAGTCCCCTACAATTTGAAACAAGGAATATATCTCAGAACACAGAACAAAAGACCTGCACAAGTAAAGACCCTCCATTACTGGAAGTAACTGAGCCTGTTCCTTATCCCCAAAGAGTATAATTAAGAAGCTTCTCGTATCCTGGTGTTCTCTCACAGATGATGAAGATCTTGTTAGCTATTGTGCACATCATCTGGAGGCACCAGATCTGACTCATACTTTGGAAAAAATAAACTGGCTACAGGTGACTCCGAAGCAGATAGTCCAGGAGTATAAACACCAGAAGCTCCTATGGGGCCAGGTCCAAGACATCATTTCATGATTCTATTACTAACCTCCATTTTTTATCTCTTCTTACCCCACCTTGGAACATTATTATCTAAATTGTTGAAAATTTCTGGGGGCAGCATATAGACCAATGAACCAAATATGGCTAGAAAGTCATCTTCTACTGATGCTCTCCCAGCTTGAATATAATTCTTTTTAAAATTTTAATTTAGAGATTTGTCTGTGAAAACCTGAGCCTCTCTGAGTTGATTGGCTAAATTGAGGATGTGTGGGAGTGGGCCATCGGGTCATCATGCAACCTCATTACAGACTGACAGTCTGGGAGGAGAACAACAGATGACATAATGGCTACACTGCTGGACTCCCACATAGTCGATTGCAGTTCGAGGCCTGGACCTGGTGGCTTAAAACTCACACCAGGCATGTGTACATGCATGCCCAAGATCCCAAGAGGAGAATGGAAGAGAAGAGATTGTGGCTTGGCCATCCCCCCAGTGGGTGACTTCTTACTTTCTGTCTCTGTCTCTCTCTGTCTCTCTGACAAGCGCATTTGTCCTATAGTGAAAATCTCTTAAAAAAAAAAAAGACAGAGAGAGAGAGAGAGACTGATAGTGATAGTCTTAGAAGAACTGTTACTTAAATGTTTCATTTTTTTTTAAAGAGCACAATGCTCCTAGTGGGAGCCATTAAGACCCTAATGAATTACTACAAAAATCCATCTCCACAATGTCCCAGACAGAATGAGCCTCCAACTTTAAACAGGAATATTTTCTTTTTTCTGCTCACATGTTAACCAACATTTGTAAGCACCTATAGCACTCTATGCGCTGAGAATATAACAGTGAACAAGACTAACAGCATTTTTCCCCAAAGGTTTTTTTTTTTTATTTTTAACTATTATTTATTATTTTTTTAAGTTTTACTATAGGGCATGTGTGCTCATTAGAGAAAGACAGAAAAGGAGAGAGATGAAGAGTGAGAAAGAAAGCCACCAGGTCTGGGACTCAAACCATGGTCAGCCACGTGTGAGTCCAGTTCCTTAATCACCATGCCACCTGCTGGCCCCCTAACAGTTTTTCCTTCATACTGCATACAGGAATTCAGGCCCTGACAATACAACCACAATTCCAGTGAAAGACAACCTCTTTCGCACCCCACTCTGATGAACACTCTCTTTCGCACTCAACTCTGAGGACATGATGCTCTGTATCAGTTTTATGATTTCTCACCAAATACAATAGAGAAAAATAGGAAACAGGTTCAGTGGATGAGGATAAGCTGCCTGGAATGTAGTTCACGTGAAGTCCTATTGGACTGTTTCGTATGTATCCTTTTCAACATATTTTACAGATCTCTCTATAGGAAATACAGGTAGGTTCCCAAGTAGTTTTTATGGGCAGTCCTCCTTGGCCTTGCTGATAAATGGCTTGATTTTTAGGTTTTATATTTTCAGAGATAATGTATTTGTGCCTTGCTCAGTTCTCTGCGGTTAATGCATTTATTTGAAGAACTGAAAAAACAGATGACATTATAGCCCATGATTTCAAATAAGTCCTTCAGAGGGGGTTTCAAAAAACCTTATGGACAAGTAGAGTTAAGAATTCATTTATTTTGGTGCAAAAATTTTTGAAATTCATATACAGTTTTTTCATAATACACATTTTCCATTAATTTTTGAAGATCCCTCATATGGGTCTTATATTTGAGTGTTTAGGGGTTTTTTTCTTCTCATTTTCTTACTCTTTCCTAGTGAATTAGAAAATGCAATTCCCCTCTGTGATGTGTTAATTCAAAAGTTAATGAAATTTCAATTTGGAAGAAGAAAGAGGCCTAAGAAGAGGGAAAGTAGTGCTGGGGTCTTTTGCTTATTCAGGTATAGGGTAGTTATTACCTTACTTCAAAATATTTACCACTTGTGTGTACTGTATCAGCTGATGAGTTGGGTCAAGACATCATTTAACTCTGCTCTCATTTTTCCAGTAAGTGCTTTCCTGTGTTTCTGATACTCCTGATAAAGAGGGTAAGAGCTATCCCTAGACTTTAAGGCCATATTATAGGGTCGTGGTTATATAGCATCGATATATTCACTCTACTCTTAGACATGTCTTTGGATTGGTTTCCATTTTGACTGGTATATACTATGCTGATATGAACAATCTCATCTGGTGCCCATAAAAATTTCTCTAGAGCAGCAATTCTTAATGTGTTGTATAATGATGATGTGAGGACCTCTGGGCTGGGGGGGTCTTTGAGGCCATTTCAGGAAGTCAAAAAAATCCTTTCTTGCCCCAATTGGGGTGGGTATGCAGTGCTATAAGACATAAGGAAGATTTGGTTTAGTTCCCTGCTCAACCTGTATACTAAGAACATGTGCACACATGCAGGTGTACACATCCATGATCCTGACTGTCCGAAAAGGCTGGTGGATTGCTGTATGAGACCCTGTTGAGGCTGCTCCTCTCTCTCTCTCTCTCTCTCTCTCAAGAACAAAATTCTAAAAAATTCAGGTTAGCCTCAATTTCTTCGTTTTTCAACTCTATACTAGTTTGAGACCAGACATTCTTCACATACTTTAATCAAAGCAGTATATTACAATTATTAATAAATGCAAAAGGCAGAGTGGAGAGAGTGAGGAAGGTTCTTGTTCTCACAGCCATTGCAGTACATTGAGCTCCATAGAGACAGTGCCAGGACAAGTGAGAGCTGGACAGGCACTGGGTGACTCTGTGCCTTGTGGAGGAAAGATAACTAAACATGGTCAAAGGCGATCCTAAGAAGCCTAGAGGCAAAATGCCGTCATATGCAATCTTTGTGCAAACTTGCCGGGAGCAGCACAAGAAGCACCAGATGTTACAGTCAACTTCTCACAGTTTTTGTTTTGTTTTGTTCTGTTTTTTTTTTTTTCATTTCATTTTCTTTTATACATTCAATCACATTATTATTTGGCTTACAAAATGGATATTTCAACAGGTGAACATTTCTCCCTAGTACAGTTGATAAAACTACAAAACATCTTTAACAGATAATACCACATTTCTTTGTGCCATTAATGCTTTGCCTCCCTATTTTTCTTCTAAATGTCCTTCCTCAGACCCTCCTGTTTCACACACACTATATCTGGTATTTATAAATACATATTGTGCTTCTATATCCTTTAGTCAATTAGTTTCAGTTATAGAATGTGGATACTCGGTATATATTAAGTGGGGACATACAATGCCTCTCCTTCATAGCCTGGCTTGCTTCACTCAGCAGTAAATCTTCCATATTCATCCACTTCCTGTCAAAAGTCAGGGTTTTGTTGTTTTTTTTATGGCTGAATAGTATTCCATTGAGTATATGTGCCACAGTTTTTCTATTCATTCACCTGTTTGTGGGCATTTGGGTTGTTTCCATGACTTAGCAATTATTCTCAGAGTTTTTAAGAAGTGCTCAGAGAGGGGGAAGACCATGTCTGCTAAGGAGAAAGGAGTTTGAATATATGACAAAGGTGGACAAGGCCCATTATGAAAGAGAAATGAAAGCCTATATCCCTCCTAAAGGGGAAACCAAAAAGAAGTTCAAAGACCCCAATGCACCCAAGAGGCCTCCTTCAGCCTTTTTCTTGTTCTGTTCTTATTACTGTCCCAAAGTCAAAGGAGAACATCCTGGACTATTCATTGGTGATGCTGCAAAGAAACTGAGAGAGATGTGGAATAACACTGCTGCAGATGATGAATAGCCTTGTGAAAAGAAGGCTGCTAGGCTGAAGGAAAAATATGAAAAGGATCTTATTGTCTACTGAGCTAAAGGAAAGCCTGATGCAACAAAAAATGGTGTGGTCAAGGCTGAAAAGAGCAAGAGAAAGGAGGAGGAGGTAGATGAGGAAGATGAAGAAGATGAGGAAGATGAAGATGAGGAAAAGGAGAAAGATGAAGTTGAAGATGAAGAGGATGATGCTGATAAGTAAGTTGGTTCTAGTACAGTTTTTTCCCCTTGTTTATAAAGCATTTAACCCCCTGTACACAACTCACTCCTCTTAAAGAAAAAAACTGAAATATAAGGCTGTGTAAGAGTTGTTTCTAAATTGTGAAGGATCTTTTTAAAATATATATATATATATATAATTAACACACTACCGAATGTGTCTTTAGATAGCCCTGTTCTGTTGGTATTTTCAATAGCCACTAACCTTTCCTGGCACAGTATGAGGTTGTTAATTGGCAAGCTAATTTAAAGCAGGTTCTTTTTGGTGCACAGAACAAATCAGTTATATATGGAGATGGTAGTTTTTTCATCTTCAGTCATCTCTGATGCATCTTATACAAAATAATTTTTGTTCTGCTAACTGAATACCACACTGTAATTGCAAAAACAAAAACGTTGCAGCTCTTTTGTTGACATTCTGAATGCTTCTAAGTAAATACAATTTTTTATTAAAAATAAATAAATGAAGCATCTGAGTAGCAAGCTATCTTCAGTTGTACTAAACTTTAAAGAGCTTCATAAAAATGTAAAACTGACATTTTCTCACTGTTTTGTACTAAAAAGTATAGTCTTCATAAAAATATGCTACTTTTGTTAACATGTAATGTGATTATTATTGCTAATTTTAAGCAAATTAAACACAAATAACTCTAAAGATGTCTCAAAAATAATTGTAAATAAAAGAAATACTGATAGCTATATGCTTTGCAAACAAAAGCCCTTTGGTATCCTGAAGTGTATTATTAGGTCTTGAAATCAAAAAGTTTGAGAACTGGATCTAGGGCTTCAATGGAATTGCTCTATCATAGAATATTTGTCATATTCAACTTTAGTAATAACACTAGGTTATTTTTCAAGACTTATTCCAATGTATACTCCCATTGACAAAAGGGAAAGTTCATTAAAAGGACTTTTAACTTGGGGCCAGCTGGGCGTGTGGTGGTTAAAGCGCTGGACTTCCACATGGCTGACTGTGATTCACATCTTAGATCAGGCAGCTTGCTTTCTCACTTAGCTTCTCCCTTTCTCTGGGAAAATTAAAAATAATAATAATAAATAAAATAAAATTATTTTCTAAAAAAAAAGAACTTTTAACTTGATATTTTATGTGCTTTCTGCCTTTTATTTGGTGTGTACCAGACTTTACTATTGCAAAGGAAACTTAGACTTTGGGGGGAATGTGGAAGTCGAGCAGCCCAGGCTTCATCATTTAGTAACAGGGTGGTCTTGAACAAATAATTGAACTTCTCTTTTCTTCAGTTTCCTTACAGAGCTGTGTTTATAAATGGAAATCACATTGTAAAGCACCAGAGCTATGCCTGTTACATAGCAAATGCCATGCACAACTGTGATGCCAAGGTAAAGCCAAGTTCCTCTCTTCCTTAGAAATCTTTGGTCTTAATAAGTTAAAAGTAAATCTAGTTTTTTTTTTTTTTTAAATATAAATTGTCAAAGGTCATGTGTGCTCATTGAAGAGTGACAGAGACAAAAAGAGAGAGGGAAAGTGAGAAAGCACCTTCTATGAGGGAAAGTTATGCCACAATCATTTCTCCTTCATTTCTCCTTTTGGGATTTTGAGCACATGTGCGTGTGCACACACACATACTCTCAATGTGTTTCTCAAGTTGCCAGGTCTGGGAGTTGACCCAATTAGTTGGCTATGTGGGATCCAGCTACCTTGACTACCATGCCATCAGCTAGCCCAAAAGTAAATCTAGTTTTAACAGGTAACTAGATTGCATGAGTTTAACAAGCACGAGCATAACCACTGACCATTGAATCAGTAAGTGCAAGAGCACACTGGACCTAAGGATTAAATGTTCTCCCTGTGTTATGTAGACTGGTTGACCTAACAGACTGATAAAATCTAAGAATGCATGTTTTGAGTATTTTTCCCAGAGCAAGATGATTCATTTTTCTTTCTTTTATTAAAAAGAATTATTTTACTTATTGTTATTACCATTATTTTTAAATTTTACTATAGGGCGTGAGTGCTCACCAGAGAGACAGACAGAGAGAGAGAGAGAGAGAGAGAAAGTAAGTGAGAAAGAAAGCCATCAGGTCCAGGACTCTGCTTGTGGTTGGCCACGGGGGAGCCTAGCACCTTAACCACCACATCACCTGCTGGCCCCAAGGTGATTTATTTTTAAAGACAGCTTCGAGGAACAGAGACAAGCCAGGTGATAACAGATTCCCTGACATCAACGAAAACGTACTCTGACATATTCCATCAAGATTAAGATTTGAGGGACCAGCAGTTAGCGTAATGGCTCTGTCGCTGGACTCCCATGCAGTCGACCTGGACCGAGTCCTGGACCCAGTGGCTTAAACTCATGCCAGGCACGTGTGTGTGTGTGTGTGTGTGCCCAAGATTCCGGAGAGGAGAATGGAGGAGAAGGGATTGCGGCGTGGTCATCCCCCCTGGAGGATGATTTCTCGCTTTCTGTCTCTCTGTCTCTCTCTGTCTTCTGGCAAGCACACTCGCCCTATAGCAAAAACCTCTCCAAAAAAAAAAAAAAGATTAAGATTTGATGTTCCAATAGAAGCCACCTTCCTGCCTCCAGGTCTTTTACTTGTCCACCCTCACATATTCACATCCTCCTCCTCCTTAAGATCTCCAGACTTCATTCAGTTTGAGAGGCAGATTTGAGACAAAATTGCTCTCCTGCCTCCTGTCTTCTGGTTGATGTCAAGGGAATGAACTCTTAGTATGAGACTAAATATTGATTCAAGGCATTTTTAAGAAACTACCTGAGATTCACCTGGCTTTCATTTTGACGGAGAAAAATGAGAGATTGGTCTACTGTGTTTTCCCTGTCTCCTCCTAACCCCTCCTCCCCTTAATAAGGCAGGATATAAATCCAAGGTTTTGTTTTTTAATCTATCACATTGACGAGTCTAGAATTATTTTTAGAATTTAAAATCTTCACTATTAAATATTGGACTTTTAATCTACTCTTTTCTTATTTTCTTATTACTATTATATCATCCTTTCCACGTAAAAAATATTTTAGCTAAGGCTAAAAATCCCTTTTGATTATCATCAACAATCTGGATCTATTCCTTTCCATCACAAGTTACCAGTGATATTATTTTCATTTCTGAACTCCTAAACTTTTTTCTTTGTATTAATATGTATCATACTTATATTCCCAGAAAACAGTCATTTTGTATTTAATTTTTTATTGTAAAAACTAAATTTTATATTTAAATAATGTTCTGAAACTTGCTTCTTAAATTTTTTTATTGCCAGGAGGTGTGTACCCTCACCAGAGAGAGACAGATAAAGAGAGGGAGAAAATGCTCTCTGATGTGATGACACATATTTCTTTTTTGGAGAGGTTTTTGCTATAGGGCACGTGCGCTCGCCAGACAGACAGACAGAGACAGAAAGTGAGAAATCACCCCCCAGGGGGGATGGCCACGTCGCAATCCCTTCTCCTCCATTCTCCTCTTGGGATCTTGGGCACACATGCACACGCTCCCGGCGTGAGTTTAAGCCACCGGGTCCAGGACTTGAACCACGGTCGACTACATGGGAGTCCAGAGACATAGCCATTATGCTAACTGCTGGTCCCGACACATTTTTCTTTTTCATTCATCATTCAATGGACATTTAGGTTGTTTCTACTTCTTGGCTATTGTGAATAATGCTACAAAGAACATCTCTCTCTCTTTTTTTTCTCTAGATTTCTTTTTGCCATAAGGCATGTGTGCTTGCCAGAGAGAGAGAGAAAGAGAGTGAGAAATCACTCCCTTCAGGGGATGACCATGCTACAACCCCTTCTCCATTCTCCTCAAGGATTTTGGGCATACACAAGTGCCCAGTATGTTTTTCAGGTCATTCAGTCCAGGACTTAAACTGCAGAGTCTGCCAGGTGGGATCCAGCACCTTAACCCCCACTCCATCTGCTGGCCCAAATGTCTCCTTCATTTTTGAAGGATAATTTTGCAGGATATAGAATTATTTGTTGACAGTTGTTTGTCAGTACTTCCAGTGTGTCATTCTACACCCTCTGGCCTCTATGGTTTCTGGTGAGAAATCAGTTGTTAATCTTATCTATGATCCATCATTGGTCTCTTCATGATGTTATTATTCTCTTTGTCTTTGACTTTTGACAAGTTGGTCGTAATATGCCCTGGTTGATATCTTCCACTGAAGTTCATCAAGCTTCTTGGATGTGAAGATTCGTGACTTTCATCAGATTTGGGAGGTTTTCAAACATTTCTTCAAACATTCTTTCTGCCTTTTTCTCTTCTCCTTCTGACACTCCCATTATGTATGTGATAGTATTTGATGACATTTCATATATCTCTTGTCACTTTTCATTCTTATTTTCTTTGTGCTTCTCAAACTGGGTAATTTCAATTGACCTATCTTCATGTTCACTGATTCTTTCTTATGCCTGTTTAAATCTGCTATTGAATCCCTTAAGTGAATTTTTTACTTAAATTATTGCATTTTTAAACTTCAGAATTTCTACTTGTTTCCTTTTGTAAGTCTTTCTCTTTATTTATTTGTTCTTAGTGTTTTTAGTACTTATTTGTTTGTTGGGTTTTCTAAACTAATTTTGTGAGGTTTTATTTATTTATTTTTAAAATCAGATGGGGCCACTGTAGTCTGTTTCACTAACTTAGTGATCATGCCTTGACAGAGATTTGTCAGTGATTTAACTGGAAAATTACTGAAAACATTGTCAAAAAACCCTTTTGTCAATGATTTGACAGAGATTTTCTAAACGCCTATAACAACAAAAACAAGAAAACTCCCAGATTGTCAAAGGTCTCAGTGGTATGTTGGGACACACTTTCTTTTAGTTTGTTTGTTTTGTTAAAAAAAAATTTTAAAAATTTAACTTTATTTATTTATTTTAATTTGATCAGAAAGGACCAGAGAGAAAGTGAGAAAGCAAGCTGCCAGGTTCAGGACTCAAACTGCGGTCAGCCATATGGGAGTCTAGTGCCCTTAACCATCACACCACCTGCTGACCCCAGGAACACACTTACAAGCTCAAGAAGACAGTTCAATTATGCCTCCACCTTCACTTTCTGTAGTAGAGCCAGAGGTAATAGCTTAGTGTTTTCTGAGGTATTTTCTGAGCTTGTACCAGCTCTGGGCCTATGCCCAGACTTCTAGATTTTCAGGACTATGTGAAAGCTTTTCAAAGACTCTAGTCTCCAAAACATCTCATTTCCTAGTCTTTCTTCCCAAGCTTTTTGGTCTTTCTTTTCTTTCTTTCTTTTTTTTTTTAAAGAATTATTTAACTTTATTTATTCATTTTAATTTGACCAGAGAGGGACAGAGAGAGCGAAGTTGAGAAAGCAAGCCACCAGGTCTGGGACTTGAACCGTGGTCCGGACTCAAACTGTGGTCATCCATGTGGGAGTCCAGCGCCTTTAACCACCATGCCACCTGCTGGCCCCAGCTTTTTGGTCTTTCTATTGCTTTCCCCAACTCTTATTCTTTTGTCCCCTGGTGACACTATAAAGCATTTGTCTTAAACGTGTTTGGCAAATGCCCTTACTCTTCCCCCATTCCTTACTAGCCTCGGCTTTAGAGGAGATTCAAGTTAATAAATAACTTGTAAATAAAGTCAAACCCTTTGATCTGATCTTTCAGGAACTACCGGACAAGTCAAAATAAACAACCACCATTTTTTTTTTTTTTTTTTTTTTTTTTTTTTTCCCAATTTATTTATTTGCATTCATTCACTGTCCATCATTACAGCATACAAAATGAGATTTTCCATCCAGAGTACACTGTATATTGTCTCAATCAAGCACATCAACAAACATGTTATTATTAGCAAATGATCTTCCATTTCTTGTTTTCTGTACAACCACCATTTTTAAGAATAAAATCTGGTCTTTGCTCTTTAGTACGTGGAACCTATACTCAGAATGCAGGTTGTTGTCTTGAAGATTGTTGCTAAAATGAATGAAAGATGGGGACATTAAAAATGCCACAAAGATTTCTAATCAAGATGCACCTGTATTTTTTTCTTGACTAAGCATTTATTTGTCCAGGGTCTGTAAAGTTTTCATTAGCTTCTAAAGTACTTTTTTTTTTTTAAATAGTTTTTGTCAATGTATTCACTGCTCTTCCAGGGGGGCAGAACTTTGGATTTTTCTACTCTGGTATTTTTGTTGCCATTACTCGTTTGTTGCCAAAACTCATTTTAGAAAGACTTTTCTATCTCCAAATTTATCAAGATAGTAGCCTCATTATTCTTCCATTCTTTTATCATTTTTATTAACATGTGTTTCTGCAATCCATCAATATTAATTTTTGTGAACAATGTGACATGGTAGACTAAATGTTGTTCTTTCCTCTCTTCCCAGGACCAGTGAATGTTATGGCAGAAGGAACTTTGCTGACATAGTTAAATTAAAGATCCTAAACTGAGATTATTTTGTATTATTTGGGTGGGAGGCAAGAGATCAGACAGAATACTAGTAGAAGATGTGACAGTGCAAACAAGAGGTTGGGGTTATATATGCAGTAGGCCATGAGTCAAGGAACACAGGTGTCCTCTAGATACTAAACAAGGCAAGGATGTATTCTTTCCTTAAACCCCGGATGGAACATAGCTCTGCTGACATCTTGATTTTACACTTCTGACTTCCAGAACTGTAGGAGAATAAATTTGTGTTGTTTTAAGCCATTAAATTTGTGGTAATTCATTACAGCAGCAATGGGAAGCTAATATAAATTTCGTTTTCTCACTGACTAGAAATGGGGCGCCGGGGGGGTGTTTGGAAGAGTAACGTGATCTGAGTTATGTTTTGGGGGGATCGGTCTGTCCTAACAATGGACTACGCAGGAGAGTGTAGATATAAAAGAAGGATGGTAAGTGCGGAGGCTACTAGCTAATCCAGGTGAGAACTGTGGTGGCAGCAGAAGTGGTGCTGATGTGAAGTGGTCAGACTCTAATTATACTTCTTTGAAAAGAATTATTTATCCAATTTTATTTATTCATTATTATTATTTAATTTGTTATGGGGCACATGCACCCTCCAGAAAGAGAGAGAGACAAAGAGAGAGAGAAAAAGGGAAAGTGAGAAAGCTAGCTGCCAAGTTCTGGACTCAAACCACGTTCTGACCACGATGGTCCAGTGCCTCAACCATCCCCCTACCTGCTGGCCCCTCTAATTACATTTTAAAGATAAAAATTATACAACTTCCAAAGGAATCAGATGTGTGGTATGAGAAAAAATGAAATCCAGTGTGGTTTTTTTTTGCTCTGAGAAACTACCAATAAAACAGAGTTGCCTTTTATTAAAATAAGAAAAATTGTACAGGCCAGCCAGTGGCATGGTGGTTAAGGCAGCTGAATCCTACATGGCCAACTGTGTGGTTAGAATCCCAGACTTGGCAGCTTGAAAAACATGCTATACACATGTGCCTGTGTCCCCAAAATCCTGAAAGGAGAGCTGGAGAACAAAAGAATGTGGAGTAACCATCACCCACAAGGGGCTTTCTCACTTTCCCTCTCTCTTTCTGTTTCTCTCTAGCAAACAAATAAAACAAAGAAAGGAAAGAAGCAAGAGAGAGAAAGTGTAGAAGGAGGTTTGGGAGAAGAAAGGCAACACTGGATATGTACATTTGAAGTACTTCACACTTTCCAAGTAGAGCTATTAAGGAGGCCTTAGAAAAGCTACTGACTTTGAAGTAGGGGTAGAGGTCAGAGTAGAGACAGAAATTGTATAATTCATCAACATACAGATGCCATTTATAAGTGATGTGACTGGATGAGGAAATCAGGGAGAGAGGCAGATAGAGAAGAGGGCTAGACTTGAGTCCTGGTGGATTGACTCCAACAAATACTTAGAGGATTAACGTGGAGCCTCCATTAGAGTGGTTGATGAGGATTTTTCTTCTAGGAAAATCAAAAGGTTGTGATGTCCTGGAAGCCAGGTGAGAAATATTTCAGAAAAGAATAAGTGATCAGGACCAGCAGTTGGAGTAATGGCTATGTTGCTTGACTCCCATGTAATCAACCATGGTTCGAATCTTGGACCTGGTGGCTTAAATTCATGCTGGGCGCATGTGCGTGTGTACCCAAGATCCCAACAGGAGAATGGAGGAGAAGGGTTTGCAGTGTAGCCATTCCCCCTGGGGGATGATTTCTCGCTTTCAGTCTCTCTGTCTCTCTCTGTCTTTCTGGCGAGTGCACATGCCCTATAGCAAAAACCTCTCCCAAAAAAAAGAAAAAAGGAAAAAGGAAAAAGGAAAAAGGAAAGGATAAGTGATCAACTGTGTGAAACACAGTTGAAAAGTTAATCAGCTGAAATTGAGAAATAATCTTTAGCTTTAGAAACATAAAATTGGATAACTTTGCCAAAGTTGTTGAGACAAAAGCCTGATTAGAGTAGATTTAAAAGGGATTTTGGAGGGAGAGCTGTAGATGGCAGGGTGGTTAAGGTATTAGACTGCCATATTATCTACCATAGTTCGAATCCTGGGTCTGGCCACTTGAAACTCATGGCAGGTGCATGTGCATGCATGCTCAAAATCCAAGAGAACAGTGAATAAGAAGGGATTGTTGTGTGGCCATCCCTCTGGGGGATGATTTCTCACTTTCCCTCTCACTGTCTCTCTCTACCTCTGGCAAGCACATGTGCCCTATGACAAAAAACTAAAAAAAATAAAAAATAAAAAAAAGAGGGAATTGGAAGAAATAAACTAGAACAGACAATTCTTTTAAAAACTCGTACAATAAAGTAGAACAGAAATAAATGAGCATTTGCAGAGAAGAGCGGTCAAGAAATGTTTGTTTGTTTTTTGAGAATCAGCACTCTCTTCCACCAATAGGGTATGTTGACATAGAGTGTTTTTCTTTTCTTTAAAGAGTTATTTATTTTATTTATTCATTTATTCTAATTTGACCAGAGAGAAACAGAGAAAATGAGAAAGCAAGCTTCCAGGTCTGGGACTTGAACCATGGTAGGCCATGTGAAAATGTCCAGCACGTTAACCACCATGCCACTGCTGACCCAGGATTTAGAGTGGTTTTTAAGCCAAGTTGTCTGTTGTCTAATTTTCTTAACACTTGTCTCTACTTGAGAGGATGTACTTATACAAGAACAAGAGATATTAATTGTCCTACCAATGCCACCCATTCAGCAAGAATATAACCTGATGCCATTCTTTGTCTAGTACTTCTTTGGCTAGAGAATCTAAAGGCAACTACAAATTACTTACAGATCTGACTGTCTCATTAGCTATTCTAAATTAGTTAAACTTCGTAACATATGTTGGTGGGCTGCAAATACCCACCAAGATAATGAAGTATAGCTAAAGAAATATTTGTCCCTATCAGGTATACCTCTAGTAAGTCCCTCTGAGACTGGTCTCAATCTCAGTAGAATTGTGAACAGTGATAGGAACCACCATCATTCCCCAAAGACACTGTCTGAAGTTGGTCTCATTCCATAGGCAGTTACAGACCCATGGCATGAACTGTTGCCCACAGACAAAAACATCGTCTTGGATAGTTTTGATGTGCAAAGTTATGTCCGTTATCCTGGTAGGACTCCCCTAAGTTAACCCTGGGCTGAACATTAAGGTTCAGTTGGCCTTTGCTTGGAAAGCTCCCTCAGGTACCTATTTATATGGGTCAATTTATGCTGGACCATATACAAGTTGGGCTGGGAGTAGAGCAGGTCAAATCCAAGCTACAGATTGCTCCTGCTCCTTCTCCTTTATGGAAAATTCATCACTAGATGCTTTTCACTAGTTTCAGACAGCTTTCCCAGGGTTCTTGAATTAGAATCACATCTGGCCTTAATAGTACAGATTTTTTGCCTCTATCTAGACCAGTGGATGGAAATCTCTTTAAGCATATGAAAGTTTGGGAGCTACTGCTATTGATACACCTTATTATCCTCTTTCTAGTTCTCCTCACTTCTTTTGCTTTGTACCTAGATTCCTAATACTAGCCTTTGGCCTTTGACTATGGAAGTCTCTAGGTCAACCTTAGATACAATTTTCACCCCTAGGCTCTAGGATCTCTAACAGCATGTAAATGATACTCTGTTCTTAGCCTCATACCTTCACAGTTGTGGGACTTGAACCACAGCTCTGAACCTATTTGAGTTAACTTGGAAGACAAGTGGACAGAAAGACTTGTGTGTAGATATTCAACCAAAAAGCATGATAAATGGAGTTAAATCTGCCACTTAAACTTTTAATATGTTTGAAAAAAATGGGATCATCTAAGAAAGAATTATTTCTTATAGAAGGAAAGACACAAATATTTTTAAAGGTGAAAAAATTTTCTTGAAGGCAAGAGTTAGAGGGCCAGCAGATGGTGTGCTGATTGAGGCTCTGGACTCCTACATGGCCGACTGTGGTTCAAGTCCCAGACCTGGTGGCTTTCTCACTTTCTCTCTTTCTCTCTGTCTCTCTCTGGTGAGCACGTGTGCCCTGTAGCAAATCAAAAACTAATAATAATAGAAATAAATAATTGTTTTTATAAAAAGGAAGAGTTAGAGTTAGCTAAGAAAGGTACTATTCAGTTCACAGAGAAAGGCACCTTTGCATATAATAATAGACAAAGATTAAAACAAAACAAGGCCAGCCCTAAAGCCTAGTGGTTAAGGGAGATGAATCCCATATGGCTGACCGTGGTTTGAATGTTGGCCTTGGTAGTGGTTTAGAAAGCATACCAGGAGACGATTCCTTATGGCTTCTGAGAACTAGTGATTTCAGGGCAGGAGAGGCAAGAAGCAGGCCATCAGAAGAAGATTCCTCATGGCTCCTGAGAACTAGTGATTTCAGGGTAAAAGAAAAATGAAAATTTCCTACTGATAATTCAGCCTCCAGCCCACAAGCACGAGTGGCAGGAGAGGCAAAAGGCAGGCCATCAGGAGAAGATTCCTCATGGCTCCTGAGAACTAGTGATTTCAGGGTAAAAGAAAAATGAAAATTTCCTACTGATAATTCAGCCTCCAGCCCACAAGCTTGAGTAGTTGGGAGCTCCTCTAGCCTTCTATCTCTGTCTCTATTTCTCTGGCTCTGGCTCTCTCTGCTTGTGTCTTCTCATTGTTTGGTAATTTTTCCTTTTAAAAATTTTTTGAAAGTAAAGTATTCTCTTGCTTTCAGCCCCACCTTTGTCTTGTTAATAATCCTCTCTCCCCCTCCCACCCAGGCAGGAGAGGCAAGAGGCAGGCCATCAGAAGAAGATTCCTCATGGCTCCTGAGAACTAGTGATTTTGTGTGCTGTGCGGTTTTTTATTTTGTGCTTTTCTTGAAGGTTTTTTTTCCCTTCTTTTTTTCCCTCTGTTTCTTTGTTGTTGTTGTTGTTTTATCTCTTTTTCCTTTTTTTTTCTTTTATCTCATCTCTCCACTCCTCAATATTCATTTACTGTGTTTCTAGATGGATCTAAGGGAACTATAGCCAAACACCCAAATACTATTAGGGTTAACATATTCCCCAATATCTGTTGAATCTGCTGCACAAAGCGATCACAATGAAACAGCAAAGAGATTCCAGATCACCTCTTTCTGCTCACTCCAGATTCAACTTCAAGAATTAGGAAGAAACACGCCATCCATCAGATGACTAGAAATTACTGCAGGGCCCCAAGAAATATGGGAAAGCAAGAAAATACCTCTCCTCCAAGGTAAAAGAATAACTCCTCTTCATCCACAGACAGTTCAATGGAAATCATGGAAATGTCTGATAAAGAATTTAGAACATTCATAATGGCAAAGCTAACAGAGATGGAAGAGAAGAGAGACCATGAACTGCAGAAGAAAAAGGAGAAAGGAGATGACGAGTTCCAGGAGGTGAGGAAATTCTTGCAAGATCTCAAAGAGGAATTACACACTTTACAAAAGACTCAAACGGAACTGTTAGAGATGAAGGTTAAAATACAGGAAGTCAAAATCTCCCTTGAAAGTATTAAAAGCAGATAGATCATACGGAAAATAGAATCTCAGATGTAGAAGAGAAAATTGCTGGCCTAGAAATATCCACCACAGAGACTGTTAAAATGGCCCCCCAAAATGAGAATAATAT
>NW_006159538.1:4887606-4910892 GCF_000334495.1 Tupaia belangeri chinensis | reverse complement strand
TATATATATACATACATGTATATGAAACTAGAAATGGAAAATTTTTGATGATAGCATGCATGATTAAGCAACTATGTAGTATATTCTGGATGGGAAATCACATTTTGTATGCTTTGATGATGCTTAGGGAATGAATGTAAATTAAGTTAGAAAAAGTTTCAGAAAAAAATTTCAGAAGTAAATTACAGGACATTTGTGACTAGATTCTAGCTTTGTTCATATTTTTAGTTTAACATATTTTGTGAATCAATAAAATATGGAAAAACATTTAGTATGGAAGGGAGTGGGGGGAAGGAAAAAAGTAAAAGTATGCTTAATTGACAAAAAAATGAGAAGCTATTTGCTGATAAGTTTGGCTTGACTGACATGCATAGTATTTGTGCTGGAAAAAGAAATGTCGTACAAAGATGTGATTAAATGTAAATAAATAAATTAATTTTAAAAAAGAAGTGAAACTGCTAGCTCTTAAGTTAACTCTGTGTTTAACCTATAAGGGAACCTGGAGAGTTTTTGATTGTACTGATACCTGTGTCCTACTCCTAGAGATTGTAATTAACTGGTCTGGAATGTGATGCAGGCTTGGGAATCTTTTTCAAGATCCATAGGTGATTCTCATGTACAGACAAACTTAACTAGTTATCTACATAGCCTAAGAACTGTTTTTCTCTTGGAATCAATTTTATATTGCATTTCTTTTTTTTTCTTTAAAATAAAATGATACCATGTTTGTGAAGGAAGAAAGCACACCCGGCATATGCATGCATGTCCCAAATCCTGACAGGGTGGAGAAATGGAGACGTGCATGACCACATTCCATTCAGGAATGCTCTTTTCCTCTCTCTCTCTTTCTCTTTCTTTGCATGCACCCTCTGTCAATTAAAAATAAAAGAAAACAAAGTAAAACAAATAAATAAAAAGCCCACAAAACCAAAAATTGGGCTGGATGTAGAGGCAAAAGAAAGGAATTGTAAAATCCTGTCCCATCCTCTGGCTCTTATCTATTACCTCATCATTTGTTCAGACTTAAAAATAAAATAAAAATAAGGCAAAACATAAAATAAAATTATGTCTTGGTGAAAGTGATTCTAAGCCAGAGGTGTCCACTTAGTAGTTGATCCCACTTGCTTTTTAAATTTCTGCCTCTCCAAAGAATACTCAAAGGACCACTACAATCCTAGTGCTAGGAAATGGGTCACCTTAGTCCTATCAAACAACCAAATGTTTCTAAAGTCCCATCGCTATTTAATGATTTTCCCCTTTCAACTTTTCCACTCTGGTCTCTGCGCACTGGCTCTTTCTCCAGAGCAACCTGTGGCGAATGCACAGTGCTACCTCGTCGAAGCGGAAACTCCAGTGAGGAACTTGAGCTGCTTCTTGCAATCCCTGTTAATGAGAGAACGGGGAGGGACCTTACACCAACTCTTAGAACACTGTGTTCTCTCTGTCTGCTCTACCAACTTGTGGTTGTGACCTACTTGGAAAGATACTGGATGCCACAGAGAACCACTGAGATCCTTGCCTGTGCTCAGCCCCACCCAAGGGCCGTGCTGACCAACAACTTCGTTTTGTGTCATGTGGTCATCTCACTTCCTACCTCATGGCCATGCTAATTGGAGCTAAGCAGGGCTCTGATTGAAGAACAACCAATACAGAGCCTGGCCCACATCCTGTGCAATAGGAGGGCATGAAAAGCTTTGCCTTAACTGAGATAGGTCTTAGAGATTTCATTATATATATTATATATATATATATATGCATGTTTCTAACTATAGATACTAGAATTTCTCTTCCCAAAGGTGGGTCTAATCTTCCCACACCTTTCTGTCTTGTAGGTGGCCATACAGAACTCCTCTGAACTATCTGTCTGATAGTAAGTCATAAGACCCTCATTCCAGAGATCCTCCTCCATATTTGGAAGAAAAGAACGTTGGATAGAGATGCCCGGAAGACTCTGAATAGACAGGCCATGCTGGGTTTTCCCGCTCGGTCTAATGGAATTAAATCACACCCTTTTTGGCCAATCACATTTCTACGCAGTCAACCATGCTTCAATTATTCCTATGCAATAAAGTCTCCGTAAAAACCCAAGAGGACAGGGTTCAGAGAGCTTCTGGAGAGCTGAACATGTGGTGGTTCCTGGAGGGTGGTGCACCAAGACAGAGCGTGGAAGCTCCTCCCCGCCCATATGCCTTGCCTTATGCACCTCTCTGTATCTTTTATAAAATCCTTTATAATAAACCGGTAAATGTAAGTAAGTATTTCCTCCAGTTCTGTGAGCTGCTGTAACAAATTAATCGATCCGGGAGGAAGTCACAGAACCCTGATTTATAGCTGGCCAGTTAGAACTGCAGGTAAAACAACCTTGGGCTTATGAGTAGCACAGGGATAAGGAGGGAGTCTTGAAGACTGAGCCCTCGTCCTGTGGGATGTGACACCATCTCCAGGTAGATAATAACGTCAGAGTTAATTAGCGGACGCAGAGCTGGTGCCCACCGCGGAACTAATGGCGTGTTTACTGGTGGGAGAACGCCTACACATTTCAAGATCACAGAAGCCATCAGTGCTGTGAGTGTGTTGTTACGGGAGATAAGACAGAGATTTTGTTTTTCTGACTGAGGGTTTGCTTGCTAAAGACTGAGCCTAACTCAAAAAAAAAAAAAAAAAAAAAAAAAGCAAATGCAGGAACATTTTCCTTTTATATGTTGCAAGCACTTTCTGCCATCTGAGGATAGAAAAACTGCTTGCTTTGGGGAGGAGGGCGTCAAGAAATCTCCTTTAGTTCTGGGAAAAATCATTTTTGCATTACTTTTTTTGGGGGGTATTGGTCAAGTATCTCTCAACTTTTCTTGGGGAAGGTGATGAAAATATATAAATAGAGTGAGTTTATGTTGAAAAATTAAGTATTTTATTTAGAAAAGTAAATAGATCTATCTTTGAACAGAACCATGTCCCTAAAAAATATTAATAGCTTTTTTCATTAATCTGAAATTAGAATAGCTTATACCTGAAAAGCTCCCTTTGAAGAAATGGATGTGAATTTCTTGAAGCAATTAAAAATAAAAAATTAGGAGCCAGCAGGTGGTGTGGAGGTTAAGGCTCCAGATTCCACATGGCTAATTGTGTGGTTCCAGTCCCTGATCAGTGGCTTGAAAAACACGCTCTGGGTTGGTCTTCAGCATTGGGGGTCGGACAAGGCTGAGCTTTCCAGACACTATATGAGCAGGGCAGGGCCAGCACAAGGGAGAGACAGGTGAGGCTGCAACATTGAGAAGGTACACTTCAGAGGACTGTCCAAGTACAGAGCTGGCACTGCAGATTGAGTGACTTCTGAATTTTGTGCCCTGCTGCCTTAGTTGCTTTGCCGTAGCCCTGGCCCCATGCTGTATTCCGGATTACTGGAGAATAAATCTGGCAAAAACATCCCCCGCCTCCCCACCCCCACCCCCCAGAAGTCTGATCTGCAGAATACCGAAAGAGTCATAGGTTAGAAAGAAGAGCACAGGCTCAGAAGCCCAAAGGAGAAGCTCTGAGGGTGGAACGGTTTAGAACATGCCACCCCAAAATGTGCCACTTTGGCAGGTTATTTTGAGCCGAAGATACCCGAGAAGCAGCAGATGCAGGAGGGATTCTCTGACCACCTTTCCATCCAAAAGCAGACCATAAAATTTCCCACGTATGCAGTGACCTCCCTGGACCAGGCAGAGAACATTTTTACTCCTAGAAATTGGAAGTCGATGCTATAATGGATCCGTACAGATAACTAGCTAAAATAACCCTTGTCTATCATTGGTTTCTTCCATCTATTTCCTAGTTACTTTCTTTTTTCTTTTGAGAGGTTTTTGCTATAGGGCACATGCACTCACCAGAAAGAGAGAGAGAGACATAGAGACAGAAAGCGAGAAATCACTCCCCAGGGCGGATGGCCACACTGCAATCCCTTTTCTTCCATTCTCCTCTTGGGATCTTGGGCACACATGCACATATGCCTGGTGTGAGTCTAAGCCAATGAGTCCGGGACCCAAACCATGGTTGACTACATGGGAGTCCAGCAACATAGACATTATGTCAACTGCTAGTCTCCCTAGTTACTTTCTTGAAATTTACCACCTCTAGCAGATTAAACCCTTTTCTCTTGTCTTGCTGCTGATCCATAAACTTATCATTCTTTGATGAAAAAAGAAAAAAGAGTATATAACTCTCAGTCCTAACTGCTTCTTTGGGTCTTCATGTTTTCCTATGATGACTCCGTGTGCATGTAAAAATAGTAAATTAAATTTGTGCACTTTTCTCCTGTTAATCTATTTTGTATCCATTTAATTCGTAGGGCTCACCAAGAACCTAAGAGGATGCGGAAGTTCTCCTTCCGTATGAGACCAGATGGGTGTCGAAAACAGTTGACAATTTGAGTACACAGAGATTGAGTTAGAACAAAGACAGAAGGTGAGGAAGTCCATTGGTTGGAGGAAGGGAAGAAGATGCAGAGGGCAGCAGATGGAAAGAGAGCCTTTGACCAGGTCACATTAGGAATTTCTGCTACTGAGGATCCTAGAGTTCTGCCCGACCACCCAGTCCCACCCCATCCTACCGCGGTTCCCACCAGGCTTGACTGATTCTTTTTGTGGCAAGCCACAGAAAATGACTCCAAACAACTTATGCGGGAAGGACTTTATTTAAAGAGTGTTAAGGAATCGTAGCCAAATTGACTGGGGTGAGAGAATAAAGCTTGAGAACTAGAAGGAACCAAGGCAGCTCTGGAGACTTGCTGTCTGGTGGCAAGAATGGTCTGGTTATGGGGTCAGCAGACGGCGCAGTGGTTAAGATGCTAGACTTCTACATGGTTGACCATGGTTCGAGTCCTAGACCTGATGGCTTGAAATCACACTGGGCATGTATGCATGTGTGGCCAAAATCCCAGGAGGAGGATGGAGAAAAACAGATTGTGATGTGACCATCTCCCCTGGTGGGTGATTTCTCACTACATCTCTCTGCCTCTCTCCAGCAAGCACACAAGCTCTGTGGACAAAACCTTAAAAAAAAATATATATATATATAAGGCACTGGACACTCCCACATGGCCAGCCAGGGTTCAAGTCCCCAGACCTGGTGGCTTGCTTTCTCACTTTCCCTTTCTCTTTATCTCTGTCTCTCTCTGGTCAAATTAAAAATAAATGAATGAATAAATAAAATTAAATAAATAATTATTTTTAAAAATAATAATAACACCAGGCTCGTTATTCTTGTGCTAGAGATTCAAAATATAGAGATGAAATATACCATTGCCCTATCTTGGTGACAGGCCTGCTCCTAAGCAATGACAAGTCACATCCCAAGTAATAACCCTACGAACTAACTAAAGCGAAAGAGGCGATAAAAATAAGGGGTGGAGGGCGACCTGTGGTCTGACGGTTAAGGTGGCCAGACCCCACATGGCTGATTATTGTGCTAGAGATTCAAAATATAGAGATGAAATATACCATTGCCCTATCTTGGTGACAGGCCTGCTCCTAAGCAATGACAAGTCACATCCCAAGTAATAACCCTACGAACTAACTAAAGCGAAAGAGGCGATAAAAATAAGGGGTGGAGGGCGACCTGTGGTCTGACGGTTAAGGTGGCCAGACCCCACATGGCTGATTATGCAATTGGAGTCCCAGGCCAGCAGCTTGAGAAACATGCTGGATGCACGTGCATGCCTGCCCAAAATCCCAAAGAAGGGAGAAATGGGGGAGAAGGGATTGCAGTGTGACCATGCCCCATGGGGAAGAGGAGAAGAATGTTTTCTCATTTTCTCTCTCTCTCTTTCTTCCTGTCTATGGCAAAAGCATGCACCATCCGGCAAATTTTTTTTTTTTTGAGAGGTTTTTGCTATAGGGCGTGTGCGCTCGCCAGACAGACAGAGACAGAGAGACAGAAAGCGAGAAATCACCCCCCCAGGGGGGATGGTCATGCCACAATCCCTTCTGCTCCATTCTCCTCTCGGGATCTTGGGCACGCACGCACACGCGCCCGGCATGAGTTTTAAGCCACCCGGTCCAGGACGTGAACCGCGGACGACTACGTGGGAGTCCAGCGACATAGCCATTACGCTAACTGCTGGTTACCGCGCAAATTGTTTAAAAAGGAAATTGGGATGTTATGAAGGGGGAAAAGATGAACACTGGGAAACTAAACCCAAAATCTGCCACTGCCACACAACATGACATTTTGTCTTTTCCTGAGTTCCCATAGGCTTTGCCACATCACTGGGATTCCTGTCTTCTTGTCCCTGTGGGCATCCTTACTCCAGCTATCGGAAACTGTTGCCTGAATGGTTCAGTTTCTTGCAATCAAAACAGCTGAGGCAGATAACCAAGGAGATGAGTCCTGTTCTGTTCTTTTTATGTATATCTTCTACAGAAATTATTATTTCTCTCTCAAGAAAAAAAAAGGGACCAGCAGTTAGTGTAATGGCTATGTCGCTGAACTCCCATGTAGCCGACCGCAGTTTGAATCCTGGACCTGGTGGCTTAAACTCACGCCAGGCGCGTGTGCGTGTGTGCTGAGGATCCCGAGAGGAAAATGGAGGAGAAGGGATTGTGGCGTGGCCATCGCCCCTGCGGGGGGAGGTGATTTTTCGCTTTCTATCTCTCTTTCTGGTGAGCGCACCCTATAGCAAAAAAAAAAAAAAAAAAAAAATTAGGACTCCAACATTCTTCTTTAGGGGGTGAAAGGGAAGACATTATAACGTCGGAGCTGTTACCGTTCTATTAATGCTTCGCTTAGCCTAGAATGGCTTGGAGGAGCACTGAGACAGGGTACAACCTAACGGCCCTCACACACCCTTGGTTTTTTGTTTTTTTAAATTGAGATGCAATTCACATGCCATAAAATTCACCTTTTTTGGGAATCCCATTCAGCAGTCATTAGTATATATATAAACTTGTGCAATCATCACCACGACTTAATTCCAGAACATTTTTATCAGTTACTCTTCATTCTCTCTTCACCCCATCTCCTGGTAACTACTAATATACTTTCTGTCTCTATAAATTTACCTGCTCTGAACATTTTGTGAATAAAATCATGTAGCTTTTCTGGCTTCTTTCACTTAGCATGCTTTCTGGGTTCACCCTTGTTATCAGCATTTTCTTTCTTTTTGTGGTTGAAAGGTTTTCCACTGCATCAATACACTGCAACGTATTTATCCATTCATTGATTTTGCGTTGTTTCTAACTTTTGATTATTATAAACATCATAAACAAATGTTTGTGTGGACATAAGGTTTTAATTCTTCTGGGCATTTACCTTGATGTCAAATTACTAGGTCATGTGGTAATTCTATATTTAACATTTTGAGGAACTACCAAACTTTTCATTAATGCTTCAACCATTCTACTTGTTGTGTAGTGGTATTGCATTCTGTGTTTAATGTGCTTTTCTCTAATGGCTTAAGAGGATAAACTTTTTTATATATATATACTTACTGGCCATTAGTGAACATCTCTGGAGAAATGTCTATTCAAATAATTTACATGTTTTTTCTTTTTTGAGAGAGAGACTTTTGCTATAGGACATTCACACTTGCCAAAGAAACAGAGAGACTGAAAGTGAGAGCTCACCCCCACCCCTCGGGGGAATGGTCATGCCACAATTTTGTCCTCCTCCATTCTCCTCTTGAGATTTTTGGGCACACATGCACACACGCCTGTTGTGAGTTTCAAGTTGCTGGTCTGGGACTTGAAGCATGGTCGGGCACATGGGAGTCCAGTGACTTAACCATTATGCCACCTGCTGGCCCCCTCCCCATACTTTAATTGGGCTTTTTATTATTTAGTTCAAAGTATCCTTTGTATATACTGAGTACTAGTTTCTTATCTGTTACATGATTTACAAAATGTTTTATCCCATTCTGTGGTTTGCTATTTCACTTTCTTGGTGTTGAAATACAAACGTTTTTGATTTTAATGAAATTCATTCTATTATTCGTGCCTTTGATGGTGTATCTAAGAAACCATTGTTGAATCCAGAGAAATAAGAACTCACATATTTTTTGTACTAAAATTTTATAGTTTTAGTGTTTCTGTTTAGATCTTTGATTCATTTTGAGTTGTTTTTTGTGTGCAGTGTTAGGTAGAAAGTCTAGATTCATTCTTTTGCATATGGATATCCAGTTGGCACCACACAATTTGTTGAAAATGCTAGTTACTCTCTTTTCTCACTGAATTGCTTTGGCACTCTTGTCAAAAATCAAATCATTGTAAATGTAAGGGTTTATTTCTGGACTCTGAACTCAATTCTCTTCATCCATATTTCTATCCTTGTGTTAGTACCAGGCTATCTTGATTACTGAGCTTTGTAATATGGTTTGAAATTAAGGAATGTGTGTTTTCAAACCTTAATCTCTTTCAGGATTGTTTTACTATTCTTGGTCCCTTGCTATTTTGTGTGAATTTTAAAATTAGTTTGTCAGTTTCTGCAAAAGAAAGGTAGCTGGCCTTCAATTAAAATTGCACAGTCTTTCAATCTGAGAACATTACTTAGGTCTTCTTTAATTTCTTTAAAAATATGAATAAGTAAATTTATTTCTATGTAATATATATATATATTTGACTATAGAGTGCATGAGCTCTCCAGAAAGGCAGAGAGAGACAGAGAGATAGAAAGCAAGAAATCACCCCCCCAGGGGCGATGACCATGCCGCAATCCCTTCTTCTCCATTCTCCTCTCGGGATCTTGGGCACACACACACACGCACCCGGTGTTAGTTTAAGCCACTGGGTCCAGGACTCGAACCATGGTCAGCTACATGGGAGTCCAGCAATGTAGCCATTACACCATTTGCTGATTCCAGTATTATACTTTTCGATGCTACTATAATGTAATTATTTTTCAAATTTTATTGTCTGATTGTTTATTACTGCTGTATACAAATGGAATTAAAAATTATATATTGATTTAGTATCCTGAAACCTTGGCAAATTAATTTGTTAGTTTTATTGGTTTTCAAATAAATTCTTTAAGATTTTCTTTATATAAAATTATATCATTTGATTAGGTCAGGAGGTGGTATGGTGGTTAAGTGCACTGGATTCCCATAGGGTCGACCACAGTTCAAGTCCCAGACCTGGTGGCTGCTTTCGCACTTTCCCTCTCTCTTTTTCTGTCTCTCACTCTGTCCCTCTCTGGTCAAATTAAAGAGAAAGAAAGAAAGAAAGAAAGAAAGAAAGAAAGAAAGAAAGAAAGAAAGAAAGAAGGAAGGAAGGAAGGAAGGAAGGAAAGATTTTCAAATAGGTGTTTTACGTTTTCTTTTCCAATTCAGTTGTCCATTATGCCGGTTCCTTTTCTGATTTCCTTGCTTATACTCTCCAATACAATGTTGAATAGAAGTGGCAGAAGCAACTACCCTTACCTTGTTCCAGGTCTTAGGAAAAAAGCTGTAAGTCTTTCACCATTAAGTATGATGTTAGCTGTGGGTTTTTGTAGAGGCCCTTTATTAGACTGAGGAAGTTTCCTTTATTTCCCAGTTCTTTTAATTTTTTTATGAGAAATATTGAGTCAACTGACTTTTTTAAAACTTTATTTTATTATTATGGTTTATTACATTTATTGATTTTTAAAAATTTTTTTGTTTTTAGTTTTTTTTCCGTAGGGCACATGCATTTGCTGGAGAGAAACAGAGAAATAGTAAGAGGGAAAGTAAGAAATCACATACCCTTCCACCCAGGGGAATGGCCTTGCCTCAGTCCTTTCTCTCCCATTCTCCTCTCAGGATCTTGGACACATGTGCACACTCGCCTGGTGTGATTTTCAAGTCATAGGGTTTGGTACTCAAATGGCAACCCAGCATGTGGGAGTCCAGCACCACCTTAACTGCCACACTTCCTGCTGTTTTTTAAAAATAATTATTTATTTGTATTTATTATTACTATTATTTTAATTCAACAGAGAAAGAGGTTTCGAAAGTGAGAAAGTAAGCCACCAAGTCCATGACTCAAACCACAATTGGCTATTTGAAAGTCTAGCACCCTAACCATCATGCCATCTCCTGGCTCCCCTCTATTGATTTTGTAAATATTACTAATCTTCCATTGTTTGGTTAAATCTCACTTGGTCATGGTGTATAACCTTTTGTATATGCTGCTGGATTTAGCTTCCATATACAAAAATACGCAGCTAGTAATTTGTTGAGGATTTTTGTGATGAAATTCAGGAAGAATATTGGTCTGTAGATTTTGTTTTTCTTGTGATAGCTTAGCTTTGCCTAGTTTTGGAATCAGTGTAATACTGGCCTTGTGGAATGACTTGAAAAGTGTTTCCATTTCCATTTTTTCTGATTTTGTGTGTGTGTGTGTGTGTGTGTGTGTGTGTGAATCTGGGAAGATCTTAGTAATACAACTTAAGGCCAAGAAAATGATGGACTCTGTGCTGAGTAATTCTACTCTCTTTGTTATAAGAACTAAAGTTACATACAAAAATAAACTCTTACAAACATAGTACTGAATATTTTAAAAAACAAAAATCAAGCTAAGTTTGTACAGATAAAGTTTACCCCTTCCTAAATTTTCTAGAGAGAATTTATTTAAATTTTATCACAGATTTATTTCTATAATGATTATTATATTGTGAAGATGGAAATGTGGCATATTCTTGGAAAAGTAGTCAAGTATGGCATGGCCCTGCCATAGTCCTTTCTCCTCTATTTCTCCACCCTGTTGCATCACAGTTCAAGCCACCAGGCTAGCTTCTGAGCCATAGTTGACCATGTGAGATACAGCTTCCCCAACTACTATGCTACAGGACCAACCCAAAACCTGTTTTAGATGAGACTGCTCAAAGAATATGATAATAAATATGTATTGCTTTAAACAATTAAGTTTGGGGTCATTTGTTATAGGAGAAATAAAACACCCATGTACAGATTGACATAGAATAGAACGCTATGAGACATAGCAATGAGAAGCTACAGGACTGGAGCAATGAAAAGACAAGGGGAATCAGAACTGGATCAAAACAGAGAAAATATCAAGCTAAACACCGCTATAGCTTGAGTATTTGTGTCCCCTCCAAAATTCATGTTGAACCTGACTCCCCAGTTCAACAGTACAGGTACATTAACTTAATGATGGTCTGGTTCACATTTCTTTGACTTCATAATGGTGCAAAAGTGATAGGCATTTACTATTTTTTGACTACTAATACTTCAAATTAAGTCAGTTTACTTTTGACTTGCAATAGTTTTTTTTTTCTTTTCTTTTTTCTTTTATTGTTTACAGAGGGCACCTATACTCATGAGAGAAAGAAAAGGAGAAAAACACCTTTCAGTGGGGAGAGGTCACAGTGCACTTCTTTCTCCTCCATTCCTTCTTTCCGTCAGAATTCTGAGCATGCATGCACATGCACCTGGTGTGTTTTTCAAAGCTGCTGGAGCTAGAACTTGAACCTTAGTCAGCCACATGGGATCTGGATTCCAATGAACAGCTCTTAACTACTACACTATGGGGCCAGTTCTTGACTTACCATGTTTTCAATTTCTGATTGGTCTGATGGGATGTATCCCCACTGTTGGTTGAAAAACATCTGCATCAAGAGGTGGGTCCTTTAGGAGGTGATTAGGACATGAGGGCTCCACCTTCATGAATGAAATTGGTGTCTTATAAAAGGGCTAGAAGGAAGCACAGCATCTGTGGTACAGTTGGCAGCGTACCAGACTGAAGGTCTAGAAGTCCCATGGAGGACTGGCTTGAATCCTCAGCTAGCTTCACCTGGGACATGCTGGGTACACATGCATGTCCAGGATCCTGACAAACTGGAGGCCTGGGGCAAGGAGATTATGGCTTGAGCAGACCCTTGGAAAGTGTTTTTCTCTCTCTGTCTCTCTTTCTCTTGTATGCACACACATACTCTCTGTCATGAAGAAAACATAAACTAAAAACTTACAAAAAGAAGACTGAGAAAACTAGCTTGATCCTTGTTTTTTCCCACTTCTGTCTTCCTCTATGTGAGAACATAGCAATTAAAAAAGCACCACCCTGGATGCAGAGAGTGGCACTTACCAGACACTGAATCTGCAAGTGTCTTGATCTAGGACTTCCTTCCCTCCAGAACTGTGATAAATGAATTTATATTATTTATATATTACCCAATCTCAAGTGTTTTGGTATAGCAGTACGAACAGACCATGATAAACACTAAATTTTATCACTTTCCTGTGAGATGGCTAATTGGCATTTCTGTGGGAATTTACTGTGTATTTTTTACAGCTCAAAATGTGCATCAGCCAGTATTCTCAAAAGTAACAAAAGCAATAGGAGATATTGTGTGTGTGTGTGTTCATTTTAAGGAATTGTCTTATACAATTGTGGAGGCTAGCAAGTCAGAAGTCTGTAGGTAAGACTTGAGTCTGAATTCTGCAGGGTGGCAGTTTGGAAATTCAGGCAGGGTTTGTATGAGGGGACTTCTGTCTTTAGAAAACCTCAATCTTTGCTTTTAAGGTCTTCAATTGATTGGATGAGCCCCACCCATATTTTGGAGAATAATTTTCTTTACTCAAGGCCACCGATTTAAATGTTACTCAATCTAAAAAAAAGTACTTTTACAGAACATCTAGACAGGGTACCATAGACTGATCAAGTTGACACATAAAATTAACTATCACAATGTTCTCATGTACATTTAACTCATGAAATTAAATCAGAATACATACATCAATTATCAGCAAATATTTTGTGGGGGCCTCTCACAACTTGCATGGCCGAATGTGTTTTTGAGTGGGAGCAGCTGTGGACTGGAAACAGATACACGCAGACACATGAGTGTGAAAAATGGGGACTCCTCTGATGGAGGCAGCTGTGGTTCTGAGTCATTTCTAGGTTTATTGTTTAAAAGGTAAAGAGAGGGGAGGGAGAAGCAGAATGTAGAGCCAGTTGTTTTCAGATGTTAATTGATTGAAGATGTGAATTCTGGCACCTTGTAGTCTGATAGGAGCTTTCGCTTATCTTCTCAAAGGTTTTTGTAACCAACATGGCCTTGCAGGGTTGACCACAGAAGGTAAAAGCGTATTCTTGTTAAAGCTTTCACTAACCCTGAAGCGTTAGCACAATAGCCACATTTCTGCTTGTGTTTAAAGGTCACTATTTTATTGCTCAGATCTGGCCACTCCTTACATTGGCCAGAGGGTGGCATAGTGGTTGAGGTGCTAGATTCCCATGTGGTCCACCGTGGTTCGAGTACCAGGACATGTGACTTGAAACTCATGCCAGGCACATGTGTGTGCAAGCCCAAAATCCTGGGAGGATAATGGAGAAGGAACTGCAGCATGGCCATCCCCCCAGGGGTGATTTATCACTTTCTCTCTGTCTCTCTGGCAAGCGCATGTTCCCTATAGCAAAAATCTTTCAAAAATGTGTTGTGTGTGTGTGTTCATCAACTTGCCTTACTAGTGTTTAAGTCAAGGTTTTTGACTTGGAGTCCATGGACCCTTAAAGGATTGCCCCCCCATCTTTAGTTGGAGAGAGAAGGTTCATGAGAATATTCCAATTACAGACAGCATTTTGGGTAATGAATGTTTATGAATTTTTCTGGGGAGAGGTCCAGAGCTCTCACCAGATTCTCAGAAGAATCTAGAATGATTTGAGACAGGCTAAAAGGTTAAAGAACCAATATAGACATGTTTACACTGAGTGAATGATTTTTGAAATTCTGATGTACTGAACTAGTAGCACCCTTATGCATGGCTCTGGGAGTTACTCATTACACAAATAAAAAGCGCCCACTTTTTACCAACTGTATGTAATAGATTAAATATTTATCTTTGTTTTCAAAGTGTCTTTTCATATCTTACTCTGATTATATCCACCACAGAGATGAAAAATTCCATAGTTCAGTCCAAAGTGAGATTTTCAGAAGCAAGTTTTAATCATTATAGTTTTGGGGGTGAGCAAGTTAAATATATGGTACTGGCAGCAAACAGCAGTGAAGAGCCTTCCAGGGTCTTCCCATGTCTTAGAGTGAGAAAGAACACTACCCTACAAACGCCACACGTAGCAATTTGGCAAATGTGAGAAGCCAGCAATATGTCTCCAAGGCTCTGAGAGTGGCCTAAGTGTCATTTAAATGATCACATCAATAAATAGAAGAAAGCAGTTTCAGATTGCAAAGGGGCTGATTGATAGATACTGTGCTACAAAATATTGTAATTATGGACATAAGACTTATACATTTGTCAAAACTCATAGAATCATATATCACATACAGTGACCTTAGCTGCATGTAATTTATTTTTATGTTTTTAATTTGCTCTAGGACATGTGTACCTGCCAGTGAGAGAAAGAAGAAAGTGAGAAAGTACCCCCTAGGGGGACGGCCAACCTCAATCCCTTGCTACTCAAGTGTCACTGATTCTAGGCCTGATCAGTGAACAGAGCTAGCATGCGTACATGTGTGTATGCTAACTCATGTAAACAGAGCTACATTTATTTCTTTTCTTTTTTTTTTATTTGCTAGAGAGTGCATGTGCTCATTGAAGAGGGGAAGAGAGAGAGAAAAGGAGAGTGATAAAGCCTCCCTCTCCCATTGGGGATGGTCACACTGCAATCCCTTCTCTTCCATTCCTTCCTTTGGGATTTTGTGCACTGGGTCTGGGACTCGAACTGCCCAGTCGGTTATGTGGCATCTAGCTGCCTTAACTGTCACACCAGTGCCTGGCCACCTTATTTTCAATGTATTCATTTACATGTGTTATATTTCCAAGTGAAGATACTTAGTATGTGGAGTTTAGAGAAAAGGATAACCCTGGATGTTTAAATTTGAGAGCTGACAGCATTTGTATGACATCTAATAAACAGACTGAATGAAAGTACCGGCCTTAATCCTTAAAGTAAATTTTTAGCAAAACTTAATTTTTTTTCATTTCTGGATAAATGCATTTAAAAAACATACATATATATTTAGAAATGCTCATATGCTCATATTTTCTTCCCACACATGCTCTGGAATGCTGGCCTCTCACTTTGCAGAGCACTGTTCATAGAGGAAGCCCAAGAGCTGAGTTCTAAGAACATGCATTTTCAATTTTACAGCAAATTACCAAATCGTCCCTCTAAGTACAATATACTAATAGTGGATGAGCAGTTTAGGAAAGAGTTCCCATCTCTTCAGTACCACCATAGGCTTTATATCAGTAGTCTGCACGTCGTCGGTGGGCTGACCTCTCCCCTCAGGAACCAGATTCTGGCTTTCACTGGCTATCTATTTCTGAAAGATATTTGCCATAGGGCAGATGTGTGCTTGCCAGAAAGACAGAGATAGAGAGACAGAAAGCAAGAAATCATACCCCAGGGAGGATGGCTACACCTTCTCCTCCATCCTCCTTCCAGGATCTTGGGCAAGAATGCCCATATGCCTGGTCTGAGTTTGAAGCCACTGGGTCCAGGACTTGAACTGCAGTTAGCCATGTGGGAGTCCAGCAATGTAACCGCTATACCATCTGCTGATCCCTTAACAAGCTACCTTATTAAATGAGAAACCCCTACTCTCACTATTGCTCCTCAACATGTAATTCTTTCATTTACCTTAATAACCTTAGATGATATGGGCACAAGGCTTTTGATCCTTTAGAGTCCTTCAGAATATGACAGAGAAGTAAAATAAAGGTTTGGGCCCATAGTTTAACATGGGTTTTTATCATTTATTCTTTTCTGATCCCTAATGAATGTTTTAAACTTAATCACACAATGTTAAGACAGTTTCCCCAGGCGCCCATAGCATACCTTACTACCTGGCTCAGAAGCAGGCCTTCAGTAAATATTTGCTGAATGAACAGAAGGAAACTGTCACTATGCAGCCATGTGACCTTGTGGAGATACAGGGCTTCTCTCTTAAGCCTTCTCTCTTGCTTTCTTCTCCTACATGAGTTAAAATTCTCATCAGTTCTACTTCTTTTTTTTTTTTTCTTTGCCTTTTCAATTGCCAGAGAGCACATGTGTTTCTGTGTGAAAGAAAGAAAGAAACCCTCAGTCAAGTATTGTCATACTGCAATCATTTTTCCTTCATTCCTCTGTCTTGTCAGCATTTTCGGCATGCACGCATGTGTACACATACCTGGTGTGTTTTTCAAGCTGCCAGGCTAGGATTCAAAACATGGTTGGCCATATGGGATGTGGGTACCAAGAAATTGTGCTTAACTGCTGTGCTAAGGGATCAGCTGTCTGCAAATTCTACTTCTGAGCTCTCTTTTGTGGCTCTAGCCTCCTCTGCACTCCCGCTACAATTGCCCCAAATCATGGCCATGTTTCCCATCCTCCCACTCCAAGTCTTTTTTTTTTTCTTCCAGTTCAACCTCCACATGGCTACCAAACTTATCCTTTTAAAGTGCCAATAAAATTACATTAACCTTAAAAAAGAATAAATAGTGGGGCCAGCAGCCAGCGGGTGGTATAGTGGTTGAGGTGCTAGACTCCCACATGGCAAACTGCGGTTTGAGTCTTGGACCTGGAGGCTTGCTTTCTTGCTCCACCCTGCCCACCATCTCTCTCTAGTCAAATTAAAGAAAAAAAATAGCGATAATGAATAAAATAAAATAACTCTTTAAAGAAATACCACAATGGGCACATGTGTGTGCATGTCTACAATCCCAAGAGGAAATGGAGGAAAAGTAATTGCTGCATGATCATCTCCTCTGGGGAAGGGTTGATTTCTCACTTTCCCTCTCTCTGTCTCTCTCCAGCAAGTGCATGTGCCTCATGGAAAAAAAAATTTTAAAAAGGGGTGGGGGAAATCAGTAGGGTATGGTTTGCATGGTTTTTCATAATCTTGTTTCAATCTATTTTTCCAACTTCAGCTCTTACTACTTCTCATCTATCTCAAACTCAACCAAAAAATCAACTATTTATTACAATCTTGCTGCTTATTGTTTCATGCTTATGTCCCATGCCACATTCACATGTGCTATTTTGAAAATACTCATTTGCTAACATTCCTATTCACTTTTTTGGGATTCAAATCAAATATTACCTCCTCTGTGAAGCCTTCCTTCAACTCCCTCTGCATGTCCACAGAAGTTTATACTGACTCTTGGTATAGTAGTTTTATTTTATTATGTTTATCTTTTTAGCCATCTCAAACAATGCTGTATTTAATATATATACAAGCTGTAGATACAAGCTTGTACCTAAGCTATATATAATTTAACTTTTCTAGTAGCCACTGTAAAAAAGTAAAATATATAAAAGTAAAATATATTTTATTTAACCCAATATATCTCAAATATAATTTCAACATGAAACTAACATAAAATTTGTTATTTTATTTTATTTTTTGCCAAGTCTTCAAAATGTGGTGATTTGGGCAAACCAGGTAACGTAGTGGCTAAGGCAGCTGTATCACATGTGGCCGACTGTGTGGTGCAAGTCCTGAACCTGGCGGCTTAAAAAACGTGCTGAGCATGTTTGTGTGCATGCCTAGAATCCTGAGAAGAGAATGGGGGAGAAGGAATCATGGTGTGGCCACTCCCAGCATGTGATTCCTCACTTTCTCTCTGTCTTTCTCTCTCTGGTGAACGCACACACCCTATAGCAAAACCTAAAAGAAATACATAGTGGTGTTTTAGTTATACTTACAGCATACACCAATCTGACCAGCCATATTTCAGTGCTCAGTAGCTACATGAAGTTAGTGGCTTCCATATTCGACAGCTAGTGGGAGCTTTACGAAGGGTCATATGTTGTTCCGCTTTGTATTCTCAGGGGCTGACTTATAAGGTATGTCCGATAAATGCTTTTAAACGAATGAACGGGTGAACAATGATAAAAAGAACTAGTTTGATTACTTACTATGTGAAAGGTGTTGTGATAAGTAATATAAATGTTTATTACTTTCCTTAACAGTAAATGGTTGGTTGGCATTCAATAGCTACTGCATAGTCATTAAGTAATTAGGTAGCCTTCCGAGCGCGCGTGCCTGTGTGTCTGTATTTGTAGTAGTTTCTCTTCCTTTTTTCCTTCCTTCCTTCCTTCTTTCCTTCCTTCCTTCCTTCCTTCCTTCCTTCCTTCCTTCCTTTCTTTTTGAGAGGGTTTCAGTACATCACAATCCTCCTGCCTCAGCCTCCCAAGCTGCTGGGACTAAAGACACATCCCCAACTTCTATGGCAGGCCAGGATTTAGACCCAGGCCTCCCACGTGGCCTCTGCCTGCTGAGCAGCAATGTTCAGTGTTACCATGCTGCATCTATGATGTGAATTTATTTATTTGTGAAAAGAGAGAGGAAATGGGCAAAGTGATGCTAAGGCCAGTTCTAAAACAGTGCAGCTATAAATAAACATAGAGCATTTAGGATATAGTCAGGAAAACAATGAATGAATAGATAAAACATTTTAGGAGGCAACACTGTGCAAAGGAAAGGTAAATGCTCTGAAATTAGACATAATTTGGTTAGAATTCCCATCCCACTACTTAGTTATGTGATCTTAGGTAATTTAACCAAATTCTCCTATCTTCCATATCTGTATTAGTAAAATGTAGATAGTAACATTATCTTGTTATAGGCTTAAAAATAATGTCTATAAGGGGTCAGCAGGTGGCATGGTGGTTGGGGCGCTGGACTCCCATGTGGCCAATCTTGGTTCGAGTCCTGGACTTGAAGGCTTGCTTTCTCACTCTCTTTCTCTCTCTGGTGGGCACATGTGCCATATAGCAAATTAAAGAAAAATAGAAATAACAATAAAAATGAAAATTAAATAACTTTTTAAAATGTCTATAGAGTATCCAGAATAATAATTTAACTTAAAAAATAAAGGATAGATATTATTATTGGTGATGGCAAGTCACTTTATTTTTTATTTCTTAAGATTAAAAAATACTTTAGATTGGACTTGCCATGTTCAGCTTCAGATCACCTTTGAGAGGTAGATATTATCATTGTCATTTCCATTTTAGCTCTGGGAAACTGAGGCATAGTGACTAAATAATATGTCCCCAAGGTCTCAAGTGCTGGGATTCTACACTCAATCGTACTGTCAAAGAGTCAGGACTTTTAATCACTAATGCTCTACTCTGCTCAAGCCAACCATCACCAATGTCATTAGTAAAAACTTACCATTGACTGCTCTAAGAAATATTTTTAACAGGAGACAGTTTGGGTAGAACACACAGGAAAATGTTAATATTATAGTTCTTATGGTTGGTGTTAGATACATAGGTGTTCATCAAGACAGGCGTAAGTTATAAATTTTCTCTATCAAATATAACAAAAGTAAAAAAATGGACTCTAGAAAGAATTTGCTATATAACAGAGTGAATGTTTTTCTTATGGAGAAACTATAATCTGTGCACTGTTCTCTACCCTGGACAGCAAGAAATTAGCAACTGAGTGAAATATGTTTCATTTCCTCAGAGTCCTATCTTTGTAGACACTGACAGCTTTTACTCATAAAAGCCAGGTGGCTGGATGTCTCAGGTTCTCCCTGAGACTGGGGCCTTTGAAATGTATCTGGGAAGAGGCCTTTTCTTAGACACTCAAGGATATGCTGGTACTGACCTTAAGAGACGGTTGGTACTATTCTTGAAAAGCACCACCCACAGAGCAAGAACTAGGCGAGCAGACTCTGCAGCTTGTACCTTGGACATATTATGAGGTTAGAAGATGATAAACTAGTGATTCTCATTTCTAGTACCTGTAGCAACTCTGTTTTGTCTCATAGACCAACAGAGTAAATTCTAAGAAAGAGAGAAAGAAAACAAACTAAAAGAAGATGGAGAAAAAGAAAAGAAAAATTCTCAGTTCTCATGGTTCTATTGAGTTACTACTGCTCTCAAATGGGGTCTAAAACATGACAATGTCACCCACAAAAGAAGGGTGACACATGGGGTCAGCAGATGGTGTCATGGTGTGGTGGTTAAGGGCGCTGGACTCCCACATGGCTGACCTTGGTTCAAGTCCTGGACCTGGCAGCTTGCCTTCTCTGTTTCTCTCTTTCTCCCTTTCTCTCTCTCTCTCTCTTACTCTGTCCCTCTCTGGTCAAATGAAAATAATTAAATTAAGTAATAATAACAAAAGAAGGGTAAAACCATGACTATCCAAAGTGAGACAGACTTTGGAAGATACACGCTGTGTCTCTCCATTCAGTTTGTACTGAGGATCTGGAAAACAAAAATAAAAACAAAAACAGACTAGCCTTGGTCATTCATGTTGAGGACTTTACAATTTATACTTCTATTGTTTTAGGTTACAGTATTTAGTTCTTTTTAGAGCAAGACCTGAAACATCAATAAACTATTTTCAGAGTGGAAAAAAAAAGAAAGTAGATTAATAGTTATTTAGGGTTGGTAATAGGCATTGATAGCTAGAGGGCAGATAGGATTTTCTTTTTTGAGGTGATAAAAACAAACAAACAAACAAGAAAATCGAACTACCTACTGTCTAATCAGATTTTGACAAACGTGGGCCAGCAAGGTGGTTTCTTCTATCCCCAATGACGCTTGGAGAACTGACAGCACCTCGTAATCTAAAGAAGTCTTACCAATACTGTGCCTCTTCCTCCTGACACTTCTGACCTAGGTGACACCAAGACACCTTTACTAATAAACAAGGCCTAGAGGAGACAGCTGAGAACCAGAATGTCAATGGTCAGGACACAAAGAGCACTTTAGAACCTAGCAGTTCCATTTTCGTTTTGCTTAGATTAAAGCTGTAGAATATCTGAGGGTCAGATCATCACGTCCGGATGAAAACTAATCTTATTTCACAGGTTTCAAAATCACTTAGAACAGACACTGCTTTCACCTTTCTTTTAGAGATGAGGAAATGAGGCTGATGGGACTTAGGCATACTTGCTCAGTCCGGCAATTGATGTACCAGTGGAAATGTTTAAAATTTCACAGGATTTTGTTTATTTTGATTGTTACTAACAGGCTCTAAATGCAGAGCAATCCTGGATGTCATAACTGGGTGCAGGGCAAGGTAGACAGAGGTTACCAAATCACTGCCTCACCAGGATTTAGCTCACTGGAGGAAAAGTTTCTGAAACTCTGTTGTGAGAGTCAACATCTGTGATGCATTCTGTTGATAGCTATGGCACTACAAAGAAAGTTATATTTCTTTTGTCAAAATAAACATTATTAACATATAATAATTATATTTATTTTAGTTTTCTATAGGGCATGTGGCTCACTAGAGGTGGGAAGAGGTGAGAAATCAACCCCCAGGGGAGACCGCCATGATGCAATCTCTTCTCCATCCTCCTCTTTCATTTTGGGAACACGTGTACACATTCCTGGGGTATTTTTTTGGCACAGGATCCTGGACTTGAGCTGTGCAGTCGGCCATGTGGGATCCAGCTGCCTTACCCACCATGCTACCAGCTGGCCCAACAATGAAATCTATAAAGATAAAGCACGGAGAAAATAATTAATTCAGTGAATCTGAGGTGCATATAAGATTCTGTGCTGCTCATTGTGCTTTTCTTTTTTTTAAATAATTATTTAATTTTATTTATTCATTCATTTATTTTAATTTGATGAGAGAGCGAAGAGAGAAAGGAAGCCACCAGATTTAGGATTTGAACCATGGTCAGCCATGTGGGAGGGTCCAGTGCCTTAACCAGCATGCTACCTGCTGGTCCCCTCACTGTGCTTCCCCTCACTGTGCTTTGAACTACAAAGCTGTAGGGGCCCACAGGTGGCCCACAGGTGGTGAAGGATGCTGGCCTCCCATATGGCCAACTGCAGTTTGAGTCCCAAACCTGGTGGCTTTCTCATTTTCACTCTCTCGCTCTCTCACTCTGTCCTGCTCTGATCAAATTAAAAATAAATAAGTTAAATAAAATCATTCTTTTTTAAAAATAAGAAATACAAAACTGTATAAGGACAAGGCATAATGACTTGATTTGTTCTGGAAGAGGCAAATGTGACGTAATAGATTATGAAGTTTGCCAAGAAATATTGTAGAAATAGATTTCATCTCACTTTGTCACCTGTGTGACTTTGGTCAAGTTACTCCTCTCATTGAGCCTCAATTTCTAGATGACTAGATGGATATGTGCCTAGGGCTACTGTAAGAACCAAGGAAAAACATCAGAATTAAGAGAACAGCAACACGAAAATACATCACGGGAGTTTGGGAAATAATACTTTCTGTAAGAAAAGTGTTTTCTCAGATCAGAGAGAGGTACTGTTTATATGAAAAAGGTTGGGCACAGCCACAGTGGCACAAGCAGTACAGCATATCAGGTCAGGCTGAGGCCACATGCGAGCCGCGCGGTGGGATCTGGTTCCTAGACCAACCAAACATGCCAGAGTGTAGGTGTGTGCAACTGTATTCCTAGCTCACTGGGAGGCTAGGACAGAGGAACCTGACGAAGGTGGGACCCGTCAAAAATACTTCTCTCCCTCATTGGAAAAAAAAAATTAATGCTGACTTTACTTCTCATCGGGTTCTAAATAAGTTATGAAATTCTGACGGATTCAAACATAGCTATAATGATATTACTTGTATCACAAGTCTTTTTTTTTTTTTTTTTGAGAGATTTTCACTGTAGGGCACGTGCGCTCGCCAGACAGACAGAGAGAGACATAGAGACAGACAGCGAGAAATCACCCCCCAGGGGATGGTCACAGCGCAATCCCTTCTCCTCTATTCTCCTCTCGGGATCTTGGGCACGCACGCACACGCGCCCGGCGTGAGTTTTAAGCCACCAGGTCCGGTACGCGAACCGCGATCGACTACGTGGGAGTCCAGCGACATAGCCAGCTAACTGCTGGTTCCCCTTGTATCACAAGTCTTAAGGTACTGTTATAGCTGAGTAATTCCCATATCCTTTTATTTAATACTTGAGTTATATGTATATTAAGCACAGAGCATGTACTAACTTAAGCGTCCAGCTTGATACGATTCTTCGCATGTACACTCAGCCCTGTAATCACAACGCAGACCAAGACACTGAACGCTTCCAGCTCCCACGAGGTTCCCTTGAGCCCACCCCACCCAGCAAGCCCTAATCCCTCAGGGTAACCATCATTCTAACTTCTCTCATCATCCCCTAATTTCGCACGGGATTATTCTGGAGAAAGTGGCAAGTGAAATGACTTGACCAACAGTCCTGCGGGGCTGGACGAGACCCAGGTTCGAGTCCATCCCTACTGGACGCTCGGGGGAGGTTCCAGGGGTCCACACAGCCAGGGCTCCGCTCACACCGATCCGAACCAGCTCCACCGAGCTAACAGCTCTCGTGGACGCCCGTACCCAGCAACGGCCCGAGGACCCGAGACTCCGCCAAAAGGCACGTAGGCGGAGCTGAAGGACGCCACAATGGCTGCC
>NW_006159538.1:4877299-4886827 GCF_000334495.1 Tupaia belangeri chinensis | reverse complement strand
GGTGGCGAAGGTGGGGCGGGGTAGTTGACGGAGGACCTGGCTCTGGTACTAGGGAGGGTGGCAGCTAAAGGAGGCCTGTGATGGAAGGAGCCCGGGTCTAGGAGGGAGAAAGTGATGGGGAAAGGGCGATGCTCAGAGAGCGCCAGGGAGAAGGCGCGGAGCCGAGGTGTGTGGGTGGCCCCTGGGAAGCAGTCGTGGGTTGGGGTTGGGGGGATCGGCTGGCAGCGAAGGGAGGACAGGTTTGCGTTTTGAAGGTTAAGGTCCTGGGCAAATGGGACACGTGGGTCTGGAGTAAGAGGCACCTACTGAGACCGGAAGGTGACTGGGAGAAGGTTTGAGTGAGGTGCGGGTGAAGACTGGCTAACAGGCATTGTCTGGCTTAGGAGAGAGGGTACAAGGAACTGGAGAGTGTGCGGGGTGAGTTCGGGTTCCTATTGTAGTTGAAGGCCGGGAGCCGTTCGGGAGTAGTTGACCCAGAGTAACCGTCCTTTACGGCAGAGTCGGCAGAGCTGTGTCTCGGAGTCAGGCAGGTTCTTAGGTTCGTTGACTGCTCCTGGAGGGCCCAACGCTCAGACTTGTTAACTCTCAGTTACCCTCAGTTACCCGGGCCGATCGTCCTTCTGCCTCTCCACCCTTTTCCCCACACCTTTTGACAGTCCGTCTAATTGTTTTGCCTTGCATTAGTACACTCACCTCCTTTCTCGTTTTATGGCAGAAATAATTCTTTCCTATTATTGGGAGGCAGTGAGAAATTACTTAATTCTTTACATTAAAAAAAAAGTAGGATGTGTCAGTTTAAAAGCAACATCAAATGGTCAAATGGTACTCTTGAAAAATCTGCCCTACAGGGCAAGTTTCTCAATATCTCGTCAGGCATGTGTAATATAGAATAAAAATGATGTAAGATCTCTTACAGTAACACAAGTGAGAATTAACGTGTAAGTATGATCCTGTTACTCAGGATCAACTGTTTTGATGTAAGGGAATTTCATTTTGTGTTATGGTTGGTAAGTTTGTCAGCCCTGCGAAGAGTTTTGTTGCTAAAAAGATTCAAAGTTCTCTCCACTCAAAGGAAAGACAGACATGGTATGTCTATATCACTGCTACTGCCTTTCTGTTTGACGCTTTGGGAATTTTTATTTTGGAGTGTGGGCAGAGGTTGGGAGTGGAAAATAAATAGTGGGAAAGAAGACTCGCTGTCTCATTTCTAATAGCTTTAAATGGGAGGGAAAATTTTTGCTTGAGAATAGGACAGAAGATGGAGAAGAGTTACAGTGTCAGGACTGAAATGTAAGAGAGTAATTGTACGGGATGTTGTTAACCAGATTAATGAAGCATTATAACTAATAGTTATAAATCTTGAGGAAGTACAAATATTTGTGGAAGTTATTTCTTGATAATCCCTTTCACTGTGATCACATTTTATCCTTAGTATAACAGAATTCCTAAGTGCTCAGGCCACTCAGTGGAGAAGTAATTCAAGTGGTGTGAAGTTAATCAGGGAAGGTTTCCTGAAATAGGTGAGTTTTCAACCGTCATTTGAAATAGGATTTGGAGTCTGCATTATTAGACAGTAGAAGAATTTTATTCTAGTAGTTTGGTCATGGTAGAAGCAAGTCTGAACAAGAATGGTACATTAAGAATGGTTTTGAAGGAGAGTTGAAGATTCGAGTGAAGATTTAGAGGTGTAAAAACAACAGAGCCATTGTTGCAGATTAGTTAGTAAATAATGATTCTGTGCGGTGCCTAGGAGAAAAAAATTAGAACAGTCACTGATGGGTTGGTGGTAGGTAGTAGCAAATGAAAAAGGACTAACTGTTTTCGATAATTATGATAAGGGAAGACAGTGAAAGTAAATTGGATTACTGAGAAAGGTAGTCATCCATGTATAATCAGAAACATTTTGGGGTCCTGTGCTAAGTTATATTGATAACAATAGCAAAATTATTGAGTGCTGCATTGTGGAAGATGCTCTTTTGAGCTTTCCAAGTATCTTATCTATGTCTTATCTATATTTTATAGATGAAGGAACGAGATTCAGAGGGATTAAACTTGCCCAAGGTCATCTAGGTAGTACCTGGCAGGTCAGGATGGCAAAAGTGTAAGTATCTGTTTCATGCCAGGCACTGTGATAAGTGCTAGGGATTCAAAGTTGTCAATAAAATTCAAAAGTCAGGCCAATGAAGAAAGAAAAAGAGTAGTTGGAGAGATTTTTGTAGATACTGAGAAATATGCTATTTAGAGAAACCTAGGAGAGAGGTAGTGATCAGCAACAAAATAATGTAGTTGAGACACTCAAAAGAACAATGAGAAGAAACACATGAGTGGGAACCAGCAGTTAGCGTAATGGCTATGTCACTGGACTCCCACATAGTCGACCACGGCTTGCGTCCCGGACCTGGTGGCTTAAAACTCACGCTGGGCGCATGTGCGTGCGTGCCCAAGATCCCGAGAGGAGAACGGAGGAGAAGGGATTGCGGCGTGACCATCCCCCCGGGGGGTGATTTCTCACTTTCTGTCTCTATGTCTCTCTCTGTCTGGCGAGCGCACGCGCCCCATAGCGAAAAACTTCTCCAAAAAAGAAAAAAAAAACTACACATGAGTTAAGTAAGGAAAAAAGTAATGTGAATTTATTGATTGATTGATTGAGAGGCTTTTGCTCTAGGGTGTGTGTAGTCTCCAGAAAAGAGAGAAACAGAGACAGAAAGCAAGAACTCACCCCCCAGGGGCATGGCCACGCCACAATCCCTTCTCCATTCTTTTCTCGGGATCTTGGGCATGCACGCACACACACCTGGCATGAGTTCAAGCCACCGGGTCTGGAATTCGAACTGTAGTCAACTACATGGGAGTCCAGCGACATATCCATTACATCAACTGCTGGACACAGTAATGTGAACTTAATATGATGAAAACTAGAATGAGATGTTAAGATATGGGGTGGTAGTTAATCATGTTCAGTGGCATGTACAAGAAGGAAGGGGTCTTCAAAAAGTTCATGGGAAATGAGTATTATGAAGCTATGAATTTAAAAAGGTTTTGTATCAAAATAAACTTCTATCGTCATTCCATTTCCCATGAACTTTTTGAAGTCCCCTTTTATTTTTAAAAATGTTATTTAGTTTTATTTTTCATTATTATTAATTAATTTGACTAGAGAGAGGAAAGTGAGAAAGCAAGCCACCAGGTCCAGGACTCAAACTGCTGTCGACGTTATTAAGAGTACAGCATGTTAACCACCACACCATCCTGAAGTCCACTTTTATTCTATACAAATTTAAATATTTGGTATGATCACAATTATGTTCAAGTTTATAGGAAAGATGATAGTTTGGCTTGTAGGGTTTGAATCTTTTGTTGTAAAGACCAGCCTGTCTTAAAGACACTTGTGTTTTTTCTATTTTTCCAAATTTTAGAAAATGAATTATGATTATTATAATCAGGTGGGGGAAACCATTCAGAAATGAGTGAATAGTGAAGAAATATGTGAGTAGACTTGAGGTAGTAGAAAAAATGGTTTTAGTTCAGTGCCTACTCCATGTCAGCCAGTTGGGCAGGCATGCTCTTATCCTGGAAATGACTAGGTTATTAATGATGGAAACTGAAACTACATACTGAAAGGTGGCATTTGCTTAATCTGAAGGATCAAGTTACTGAAGCACCATGAATCATGGAGATATGGTCTTGGCTGTCCTGAACATTTTGTTTTAGAGTTTAATAAGTGAATTTAAAGTTAAATAAAAAACACTCATCAAATTGTGTCATCTTAACTGTTTCTTTGGGCCTTCTACTCTTCCTTCTTCCCACACATGGTTCCATAGTTCCTCTCGCTAATGGCTTTGTAATGGGCTTAGAGTTTCAGTTCAGTAAAATAGTATGAAAGTGCTGCATTTACATATAACTGATTAATCTAAACCCTTATAACTGCATTAACTGTTTTTTCTTCCCAATTTGAAGAAAGACAGATTTCAAGAAAATGAGCTTTTCTTATCAGGTAATCATCTCCAAACAAAGTAGTAGGATTTGCCTTAATGTATCAGTACAGATTTTTCCAGTCTTCTAAATGGGGAATGAGGAGTCTTATAAATAAATCTAGTTTTTATTTTTATTTAGTTTGGCCCATAGGATTGTGGAAGGAAAAATTGTGATAGCTATTTTATCAGCACTGTACTATATTCCTTAAATAACTGATGATACTTAATTCTCATAAAATCTTCTAATGTATATATCCCATTTTACAGATTGGGAGAATAAGCCTCAGAATTTAGTAATTTTCCAAAGGTTGGAGAGCTATATGGCCAAACTGGGATTCAAACTTTACCTTGTCTAATTTCCAAACTTGTATGTATGAGTCAAATAGCCAGAAGGACTTATTTATCTTAATAACCGTAGTTGGAAAAAATGCCATATAACCTTAGGTATTTAGTAGCAATTTGTTACCTTAGAAGATGATATTCTTGCTCCAGGTGTTTGAGCCTTGTGACACTGCCTCTGAATAAATTATTGTGATTTTTTTTGTCCTATAGGGTGCTTTATATTAAATTTACTTGATTTTATAGGTGTATGTTTCCACATTTTAGTGTATTTTGAAGTGAAGATATATTTTACTATGTTTACTTCAGAATGTTTATGAAATAGATACTGTGTCTTAAAGTATCAGAATCGAGTGTGGTATGTTTGTATAGTCATCATGCGTAACTCTTCTACCAATTGGTTGTATGCTTTCTCTTCCCAGACTCCTTTCCTTATCACTTTTCTTGTAAAATATAGAATAATATAGAATCGAGGGCTATAGTAATAATAGTTCCTTTACTTAATAATGTGGAAAAAGGTGTTATGATGTAGAAGATTCACACTGAACTGTGAATCAGCAGATTAGAGTTTTAATTTTGGTTTTGTTAGCAAGTTGTTGGTATAACTTTGGGCAAGTCACTTCCCCTCTCTGGGCTTTAGTTTCCTCATTAGTAAAACTAGAGAGAATGAGAACTTAAGCTTGACTAGCTTGAACAAGATGGTGTGCCCTTTCTAATTAAAAAGTGGTTATTGGGGCCGGCGGGTGGCATGGTGGTTAAGGGTGCTGGTCTCCCACATGGCCAACTATGGTTCTAGTCCTGGACCTGGTGGCTTGCTTTCTCACTCTCTCCCTCTCTCTCTTTTACTTTCTCACTCTCCCTCCCCCCCCCACACACATACACTCTGCCCCTCTCTGGTCAAATAATATAAATAAAGTTAAATAAAATAATTATTTAAAAAAATCAAAATAAAAAGTGGTTATGGTAGGGACCAGCAGATGGCATAATGGCTACATCACTGGATTCCCATGTAGCCAGCTGTGGTTTGAGTCCCAGTCTCGGTGGCTTAAACTCATGCTGGGCGCGTGTGTGTGCCTAAGATTCTGAAAGGGAAGCAAAGGGATTGTAGCGTGACTCTCCCCGCCGGGGTGGAGGAAGGGATGTGATTTCTTGCTTTGTGTCTTTCTGGTCAGTGCACACACCCTATAGCAAAAACCTCCCCCCCCCAAAAAAAAAATAGTAGGTATTGTAGATACTTAAAAACAAACAAACTTGAGGCCAGCTGCTAGTGTGGTAATTAAGACAGCTGGATCTCATGTGATCAACTGCATGGTTTGAGCCCTGGACCTGGTGGGCACCTTGAAGAACATGCCAGGCACGCCCAAAGTCCTGAAAGGAGAAATGGAGGAGAAGGGACTATGAAATGACCATGCCCCAGTGGAGGGTTCTTTATCCTGCTTTCTCTCTGTCAGCACATGTGCCCTCTAGCAGAAAAGAAAATTGCCAGCAATAATATACATATCAGCAGCTTTAACTCTTATCAACTTGTGGTCAATCTTGCTTCATCTGTACCTCCACCCATTTCCCCCTTCCTTTGTTTTGAAGCACATCCCTAGACATTTTTACCAAGTATTACCAAATAGCAAGATAGATATAACAGTGGATATACTAATCCAAATGAAGTGACTGTTTGTAAAAATACATTTTGGGACTTATGCATTATACAGTGCTGGGCAAGAGAAATTAGAAATAAGCTACGGTAGAGTAGGGATAATGTAATTAGGGAGACTGAATATACATTCATGAAATAGAATGTAGCCACACTACATTATGTGCCAGAATTGCTGATCGAAACTCTTAAGTGGGAACCGACATTACTTGGAAATGAAAACAGAATTTAGATAGGTGAAAAGAAGGAAAAATAACTTGTAGGGATAAGGATGATCCAATGGATAAAGCATGCAGTTGGAAAAATCTCACTTTCACTTCACAGAATAGGGTATGTCTAAATAGGGTATATACAGATATTTCTCTATCTATATCTTTTAGACCCCCTACAAGATGTTACTGGTTTAATGTAGATCTTACATTAGAACTTGAATAAAGCCATTTGCTGTACTGTAAATTAGGACACGCTACATTGTGAATGTATCACTGTCTATGGTGAATTATTTAGCATATTCTATTAAAAAGCCTTCTGAATATTTTAATACCACATGTATGAGTGAAGTCCTTTCTGGCTAAGAGTATCAGTGGATGTGTGTCATCAACTTTTGGGTATATGTCACTTTGAGATTTTAAATGTTGGCCTCTTGGTGTCTGCATGCATGCACACATGCATGCATATGTGTAATTTAAATGTTAACCATTTGACAATTTAAAAAAATTTCGCTAGGGAGTATGTGTGCTTGCCAGAAAGAGAGAGTGAGAAGGAGAGAAGGAAAGTGAGAAAGCCTCCCCCATAGGGGACAGCAGTGCTGCAGTCTTTTCCCTTCCATTTCCCTTTTGGGGATTTTGGGAATGCTTACACATGCACCTGGCATGTTTTTGAAGCAGCTGGGTCTGGCACTTGAACTGCACAGTTGGCCAGGTGGGATCCAGGCACCTTAACCACTACCCCACTGGGTGGCATAACCATTTGACAGTTTTAAGGTGAAAGTACAAAGAGAGAGTTAAGAGAGAGAATCTACAGCTGAGAGAGATTGAACCTACAGCCTCAAAAAAGTGAGAGAGAGTAAGAGATTGAACCCACAGCTCCAAGAAAGTGAGAGAGAGTAAGAGATGGAACCTGCATCCTCAAGCCCTTTTATAAACATCATTAACCCCTTCAGGGACCCTTCGTGTCCTTAACACCTCCTATTAGGCTTTACCTCTCAGCACTTGCAGTAAGTTCCCAACACATGAACCTGTGGGACACATTCAAACCACAGCGTTTATCTAGTTGAGATCATTCTAATTTTTCAGGGAATTTTTTTTTTTTTTTTAAGAATTACTTAATTTGAGACCAACAGATTGTGTAATGGTTACATCGCTGGACACCCATGTAGTCAGTTGCAGTTTTAGTCCTGTACCTGACAACTTAAAACTCACGCCAGGCATGTGTACATGTGTGCCCAAGATCCCGAGAGGAGAATGAAGGAGAAGGGATTGTAGCATATCCATCTCCCCGTGGGGTGATTTCTTGCTTTTTGTTTCTCTGTCTCTCCTGTGAGCACACACCACCTATAGCAAAAAAAAAAAACTCAAAAAAAGAATTATTTAATTTTATTATTATTATTTAAATTTGCTGTAGGGCACATGTGCTCATCAGAGAGATAAATGAGAAAGCAAGCCACCAGGTCCGGGACTCAAACTGGTTAGTCATGTGGAAGTCCAGCACCTTAACCACCATGCCACGTGCCGGCCCCTTTGATGAATTTCTTACTAGAAATCTTGGCATGATAGTTCATGAGTCATCTTTGATTTTAGGGAATTCATACCATTATATCTCACTATTGTGAAATATTCTGATTTAGAATGAAATCGTAAAATGTAGCAATTCTTAATCAAAGCTCATGAACATCTCCAGTCATCTCCTCAAATCTTTGTACTGTCTTCTCAGAAAAATGTATATACAGTCTTAAGTTTTCATAAAATTTCAAGGGATTAATAATACTCAGAACCTATTAAATATCCTCATGTTTGTGTGTATAGTGGGGGGGAGGCGGTCTATGAGTTCTTAAATTCCTTACTGTATGGGCAGAAAGCATACTAAAATTCAACTCCATTTTATTTCTGTATGTACTGCTCCCCTTTCACAAGCAAGTGTTTTTAGTTTGTGATAAAATTGCAAAGCTTGTTACGCAAATACCTAATTTTAAAAATTAGAACAATTCTTAATTGAATTCTTGGGGGGAAAACAAGCTGTAGCCGGTTTAATAAATATGTAGGAATGATTTTACTAAATATTTTGGAGTAGGTGTGTGATATTTTGTGCAATGGCTGTTTATCCTGAATTAATGGGAAGTAGACTATTTAACATAAAAATGAATACATATATAAATACAGCCCTCCCCCCATAAAGGAAGAAACTTCTTGGACAGACCTTGCCCTTAGGCAGTTAAGGTCTCTGGAGGAAAGGATCTGTTAAAGTATCTTGAGATTCACAGCTGTGTTGAAATAACTCCTAAAAGTAGTTCAGGAGCTTAGAACTGTATATTTGGCTGACAAAGGATGGACGCGCATGCAGTCTTTAGAGCAGAAGTGCTCATCATCCACTTTGCTTGAAGGATGGTCCTAAATAGGTTTCTTAGAATTATGTGACTTTAAAAACTGGATTACACTTAAAAGTAATCATTATAATAGTTGTTAGCATAAACAAAATCCTCACACAGGAACAGGTGAATTAGCTAGTAATGGGATATTTTACTCTGCAGAGCAGCACACAGCCTGTTAGAAGATTAGTGAATATTAGGTGAATTGCTTTAAAGTGATAACCCTTGTGACCTGTTGAGTTAATTATTTTCCGAGTAAGGTACTACCAGGAAGCAATTTATTCTAATACATTGTAATAGAAGTGTAGATTTTTGAGAGAAAGGATTTAATGATCATTTATCTGGCCACCTTTTCCCATATGGTAATCAATAGCTTTTCATGAGCACAGTTTCCTTAGCTGTATTGGGAAATTTGTGAAGTGCAGGGTTTAGAGTTCAGTGGGTTTCCTAACCTAGAAGTATGTTAATATAGTCTTCAATCTGGTTGGGGGTAAAGTATACTATGAATTTAATGAGTGGTTCCAGATATTCCAGTCAGTTAAGACAGTTGCAAAGGGTAATTATTCGTTTCCTGAGTTTTGGTATGTCTGTTTTGCTTATTTATTTTGGCTGTCTTTTCTTTCTGTATCTCTATCTGGAGAAGAAAGTATCTTAACCATAGAGTTTTTAGTGGCTGTGACTTTGAAAAATTAGCTAAGAATTCCCTGAATCTTCGTACCATACTGTTTTTACTTTGCTATACTTATTTGTACCCTGTCTTTAACACAGTAACCCATGGTTACAGGACTTAATTGGGGTAGGCTTCTTAGGAGCTTTATTTCCACCAGTTAGTAGCAGATAATGAGAATCCAGAAAGTCATCCAGTACCTCCCTCATGTTTCTTATACAGGAAGGGTTGATCCCCGCCTGACAGCACTTGTTGCAAGCTGTGTCCAAGAACCTGGCAAAGTATTAAAGATACTGTAGGGAGGCGGGGGCGGGGG
>NW_006159538.1:4865849-4876698 GCF_000334495.1 Tupaia belangeri chinensis | reverse complement strand
TCAGTGTCAAATCTGCCTCCTCCATTGTCCCTGGCATCCATGGTTGCCCTCCATGCCTTCTGGCCCCCCATTCATTTGTTCTGCCAATGAGCTTAATTAGTCTAAATATATCCAATAGCTAGCACAGCTGACACATACCTATACATGTACCCAAATCTGACCCTAGGCATAAACCCCAATGAGTAGAATGAACATACTATAAAGTAGTACCCAGCTGTGCCCATACAGCTCGCTGCAGTCATCAAATGCGCATTTTTTTTTCAGGGAATTTTTTTTTTTTTTTTAAGAATTACTTAATTTGAGACCAACAGATTGTGTAATGGTTACATCGCTGGACACCCATGTAGTCAGTTGCAGTTTTAGTCCTGTACCTGACAACTTAAAACTCACGCCAGGCATGTGTACATGTGTGCCCAAGATCCCGAGAGGAGAATGAAGGAGAAGGGATTGTAGCATATCCATCTCCCCGTGGGGTGATTTCTTGCTTTTTGTTTCTCTGTCTCTCCTGTGAGCACACACCACCTATAGCAAAAAAAAAAAACTCAAAAAAAGAATTATTTAATTTTATTATTATTATTTAAATTTGCTGTAGGGCACATGTGCTCATCAGAGAGATAAATGAGAAAGCAAGCCACCAGGTCCGGGACTCAAACTGGTTAGTCATGTGGAAGTCCAGCACCTTAACCACCATGCCACGTGCCGGCCCCTTTGATGAATTTCTTACTAGAAATCTTGGCATGATAGTTCATGAGTCATCTTTGATTTTAGGGAATTCATACCATTATATCTCACTATTGTGAAATATTCTGATTTAGAATGAAATCGTAAAATGTAGCAATTCTTAATCAAAGCTCATGAACATCTCCAGTCATCTCCTCAAATCTTTGTACTGTCTTCTCAGAAAAATGTATATACAGTCTTAAGTTTTCATAAAATTTCAAGGGATTAATAATACTCAGAACCTATTAAATATCCTCATGTTTGTGTGTATAGTGGGGGGGAGGCGGTCTATGAGTTCTTAAATTCCTTACTGTATGGGCAGAAAGCATACTAAAATTCAACTCCATTTTATTTCTGTATGTACTGCTCCCCTTTCACAAGCAAGTGTTTTTAGTTTGTGATAAAATTGCAAAGCTTGTTACGCAAATACCTAATTTTAAAAATTAGAACAATTCTTAATTGAATTCTTGGGGGGAAAACAAGCTGTAGCCGGTTTAATAAATATGTAGGAATGATTTTACTAAATATTTTGGAGTAGGTGTGTGATATTTTGTGCAATGGCTGTTTATCCTGAATTAATGGGAAGTAGACTATTTAACATAAAAATGAATACATATATAAATACAGCCCTCCCCCCATAAAGGAAGAAACTTCTTGGACAGACCTTGCCCTTAGGCAGTTAAGGTCTCTGGAGGAAAGGATCTGTTAAAGTATCTTGAGATTCACAGCTGTGTTGAAATAACTCCTAAAAGTAGTTCAGGAGCTTAGAACTGTATATTTGGCTGACAAAGGATGGACGCGCATGCAGTCTTTAGAGCAGAAGTGCTCATCATCCACTTTGCTTGAAGGATGGTCCTAAATAGGTTTCTTAGAATTATGTGACTTTAAAAACTGGATTACACTTAAAAGTAATCATTATAATAGTTGTTAGCATAAACAAAATCCTCACACAGGAACAGGTGAATTAGCTAGTAATGGGATATTTTACTCTGCAGAGCAGCACACAGCCTGTTAGAAGATTAGTGAATATTAGGTGAATTGCTTTAAAGTGATAACCCTTGTGACCTGTTGAGTTAATTATTTTCCGAGTAAGGTACTACCAGGAAGCAATTTATTCTAATACATTGTAATAGAAGTGTAGATTTTTGAGAGAAAGGATTTAATGATCATTTATCTGGCCACCTTTTCCCATATGGTAATCAATAGCTTTTCATGAGCACAGTTTCCTTAGCTGTATTGGGAAATTTGTGAAGTGCAGGGTTTAGAGTTCAGTGGGTTTCCTAACCTAGAAGTATGTTAATATAGTCTTCAATCTGGTTGGGGGTAAAGTATACTATGAATTTAATGAGTGGTTCCAGATATTCCAGTCAGTTAAGACAGTTGCAAAGGGTAATTATTCGTTTCCTGAGTTTTGGTATGTCTGTTTTGCTTATTTATTTTGGCTGTCTTTTCTTTCTGTATCTCTATCTGGAGAAGAAAGTATCTTAACCATAGAGTTTTTAGTGGCTGTGACTTTGAAAAATTAGCTAAGAATTCCCTGAATCTTCGTACCATACTGTTTTTACTTTGCTATACTTATTTGTACCCTGTCTTTAACACAGTAACCCATGGTTACAGGACTTAATTGGGGTAGGCTTCTTAGGAGCTTTATTTCCACCAGTTAGTAGCAGATAATGAGAATCCAGAAAGTCATCCAGTACCTCCCTCATGTTTCTTATACAGGAAGGGTTGATCCCCGCCTGACAGCACTTGTTGCAAGCTGTGTCCAAGAACCTGGCAAAGTATTAAAGATACTGTAGGGAGGCGGGGGCGGGGGATAGACAAATGGGATTACATCAGACTAAGAAGTTTCTGCATGACAAAGACACAGTAATTAGTGTGAATAGACAGTCCTTAGAATGGGAAAATATTTTTGAAAATCATGCATCAGATAAGGGACTGATAACCAGAATACACAAGGAACTTAAGCTGCTGTTCAGAAAAAAGTTGTTCAACTCTATGAAAAGATGGGAGAATGACTTGAAAAAATCACTCTCTAAATATGACATACAAATAGACAAAAGGTATTTGAAAAAAAGCTCAACATACCTCATCGTAAGGAAAATGCAAATCAAAACAACAATGAGATACCACCTAAACCCAGTCAGAATGACTAAGATAAAAAAAAAAATAATGGTAAGTACTGGTGGGGGTGTGGTGAAAGAGGAACTCTCTTACAATGCTGGTGGGAATGTAAATGGTCCAGCCACTGTGGAGAACAATTTGGATATTCCTCAAAAATCTACAAATAGAACTACCATATGATCCAGCAATTCCACTGCTTGGTATCTACCCAAAAGACAGAAAAATTCTTAATCAGAAAAATGCTTGCACATCGATGTTTATTGTAGCAGTATTCACAATTGCTAAGACATGGAACCAACCCATATGTCCACTAACAGATGAATGGATTGAAAAAGCGTGGCTCTTATACATTATGGAATACTACTAAGCCATAAAAAAAACCACAAGAAGACCCTGGCATTTGATAGAAAGTGGATGAACATAGAAGATGTACTGCTGAGGTAAAAGACAAAACTATTTGAATCTTACAATTAATGAGAAATATCAGCACGTGGTTAAGGCGCGCTGGACTTCACATGACTGCTCGCAGTTCAAGTCCCAGACTCAGCGACTTGAAAATCATGCTGGGCATGTGTGCTTGCATACCCAAAATCATAGAAGGAGAAGGGATTGCAGGTTGGCTATCCCGGGGGTGGGGAGGTTTGATCTGTCACTTTCCCTCTGTTTGTCTCTCTCTGTCTCCCATTGAGCGCCTGACCTTTTTAGCTGAATACAAATTGGAGTCTTTGGTACATTCTCTAATAATATGTCCATTTGGGCAACTTTTGGTAGCTTAATAGTTTATTCAGTAATTTTATGAATCAAATGATGTCTCCCTTTCTTAATCATTTGTAGTTCGGCCCACTTTTCGAAAATCATTACTTTAGAAGTCCAATATGGTAATCAATAGCTTTTCAGGAGCGCGGTTTCCTTAGACGCACTGGAAAATTTGTGAGACACACTGGGAAATTTGTGAAGCACAGGGTTTAGAGTTCAGTGGGATTCCTAACCTTGGGATATGCTAATATAGTCATTAATCTGGTTGGGAGGAAAGTATACAGTTCCTCAGACCCTTTACCTCAATGCTGCCTTAGAGGACTAGAGCCTGCTTTTAGGTTCAGCCTTGAGAACAGATCCAAAAAGCAGCAATAAGAATCTGACATAAGAAGTAGAAAGAAAATAGAACCTATATGAAGGTTGAAACTTACGAGCACTTTTCTGCTGTTAAGGATTGCAGAGCATTTTCTACAATAATCAGACCAAGTCGTAACTGCTTCTATAACCAACAGAATACACAAATCTACCATCTCATTCTGGAAGATGTTAATCTTTATGAATAGGCTTCAATAATTTTTACTTAGACTGTAAAAGGTACCTAATTAGTAATTTGCCTGAGTCAATTTTGGGGTAAAACCTGTATGTAATCTTCGTGTAGTGTTCTGGCAAACAAAGTGCATTTTTTTTTGTAATATCAGTTTTATACAGTAATTTGAAATATCTTTATGAAGTCAAATGCACAACTTTAATGAATTTTTAAACCAAACAGGATATTTCAGTTTCCTTTGTGATGCTGGAAAAGTTTGAAAAGTCCTATCTTTGGTAGTATACTTAAAATTGGTATCTCTTTATGTATTGGAATACTGTTTCATTTCTCTACATCTGAAAATGTAAAGAGAAAACTTTTCATCTTTATATGAAATATTTTTATTAAGATAGAGTGACTAGCACAATAGTTTGTTTTTTAAAAAGCATAGATTACAGAATTTATTTTTAAATTTTATTTTATTTATTCATTCTTTTTAATTTGGCCACACACACACACACACACACACAGAGCAAGCAAGCCACCAGGTCTGGGACTTGAACCGTGGTCAACCATGTGGAAGTGTCTAGCACCTTAACGACCATGCCACCTGCTGGTCCCCCAGATATTACTTTTTAAAAGTCCTTTTCCTCTGGTATGTAATTGAATACATGTTTTTAAGCAGGTATGTGGTCCCCCCCATTTCAATAACTTAACTAATTGCTAGAACTTTTAATTTTTTTGTTATTTTTGAATACCCCTTCACGTTCATTATTCAGTATTAGCAGGCTATACATTAACAAGAATGCAGCACTTTTTTTTTTTTTTTTGAGAAGTTTTTGCTATAGGGCACATGCTCTCACTAGAGAGATAGAAAGCACAAAACCATCCCTCCCCCGGGGAGGGATGGCCACACTGCAGTCCCTTCTCCTCCATTCTCCTCTTGGGATCTCTGGTACACATGCCCGGCGTGAGTTTAAGCCACCGGGTCTGGGACTCGAACCACAGTCAGCTACATGGGAGTCCAACAACAGCCATTACGCCAACTGCTGGTCCCAAATGCAGCCCCTCTTCTGTAGCCTTTATAATAGCTTTACTCTACTGACTCAGGCCCTGATGACAGAAACAGAAGCTAAGGAAAATGGATATTATGGAAAATTTTAAGTTTTCTTTTTTTTTTTTGGAGAGGTTTTTGCTACAGGGCGTGTGCGCTCGCCAGACAGAGCGAGAAACCAAGAAAGAAAGTGAGAAATCACCTCCCAGAGGGGATGGTCACACCACAATCCCTTCGCCTCTCGGGATCTTGGGCACACACGCACACGCGCCTGGTGTGAGTTTTAAGCCACCGGGTCCGGGACACGACCCGCGGTCGACTATGTGGGAGTCCAGCGACACAGCCATTACGCTAACTGCTGGTTCCCGAACATTTTAAGTTTTCTTGTCTGCAGATAATTTTAATACTGTAAAATTGTATTTTTTTTCCTAGTAGAATAGAACTTGACTTTTAAAGGTTCGTTTGATTTTTATATCACTCAGAAGAATTCTCAGTCTAATTTTTCCCAACTTGTAAAATTTCCTGGGATAATAAAATCCTAGATGTGTTTTAACTCTTGTCAAAGTGCCATGCTTATGGAGTAGCACCCGTATACAAAGTAGTTGTGAGGGGCCAGAAAACTAATGAACTATTGAGATCTCTTGCTACCAAGAAATACCTTCGACATTGGGGAAACAGGCCACTGAGAGTTAAATATTGGTGTATCAGTGCCTGTCTAGGCACACAGAGTGGCTATTATGTCTTACTTCAATGGCTGTATACAACAGGGTTGGACACTAGCATCTTTTATTGAAAAAGAAATGTTAACCAAGATGCTAGAGTCATTCTTTTGTTTGTGAAAATTGCCTGGTAAGCCTTAATTTTTGAAAAAGGAAAAAAGAACCCACTATTTCTTATCAGCTTGTCGACAGTTAATAGTTTGTAAACTTTGAGTTTGCAGTTTGGTTCTTTATTTGTTGAATTTTGTTGTTTTGGTGCCTATTTTCAGAAGATTTTCATGTTGAGTCTTAAACTATTAAATAAGATTCCAGAATACAAAATACAGTAGAAAAGATACTAAGACCACTGGTTGCAAATATCTTCAGATGGGAGTCTATCAGGAAATCTTAAAGTATTGTATGTATTTTACTAAAAGTTTCTTAATAATCTGACTCTAACAGGTTGTATTGCTTTTGGCCAGATGTGTATCAACTCTGAAGGGTAGACTACTGATTAAAGTTCACAGTTAATTGAACATGAGTGAATTATTATTCAGTAAATGAAGTTATTTGGTAGACAAAATATTTCAGAATATGAGGTCCATGAGGCTATACTTTTAAAAGGGGTTGGGATGGCTAAAAAATTATATGTGTGTGTGTGTGTGTGTGTGTGTGTGTGTGTGTGTTTATGTGTGTATACATATATATATACACACACACATATACATACTACTATAGTGAAGCACAACTCTTTGTTTTACCCTTGTCCTATGAAATAGACCCAGCATGGATTCATGGTTGACAATCTCCAGAGTTAACAAGTAATTACTTTACTTGATGTTTTTTGTAACAGATTGTATTTTCTCATGACCACAACATGTTTCCAATCTTACTGTGTATGAGCTTCTTGGATCTTGACAGTTTTCTCATCCTAAGAGGGAGTTTAATTATTCCTTGAATTTGAGTGATCTTATAACTCATGTATAATCAACAAAATGTGTAAGAGTTACACTGGGTGACTTCTAAGTTAGGTCCAGAAAGGTGATAGGGCTTCTACTTAACCTCACTGGAATACTAGTCTTCAACCCATTAGCAACTTTGTAAGCATTTTGACTAGCCTGAGGTCCCAATGATACAAGGAAGCTCAAACTACCTCTTCTGGGGAGAGGCTTAAAGAGGCTCTAAGTCCAGGAGTTAAAAATCCTGTTTAGCCACACTTCCTTAGTTGAGCCCTTCCCAAATTCCTAACTCATAGAAATTGTGAAAGAGAAGAAAATGATTGTTATTTTAAGATAGTGTTTTTTTATTTATTTTATTTGTTATTATTAGTTTTTAATTTCACTAGAGAGAGAGGGAGAGAGAGAGGGGGTAAAACAGTTAAGAATTTGTGTGTGTGATTGATATATAATATTTTGCTACCTTATTTGCATTGTTTTCAAATTCTGAAATATTTCTTTTTTAAATTTTTTATTTTATTTTATTTATTCATTCATTTATTTTTTTAATTTGACCAGAGACAGACAGAAGGTAAGAGTGAGAGGGAGAGGAAGTGAGAAAGCAAGCCACTAGATGAAGGACTTGAACTGTGGTCGGCCATGTGGGAGTGTCCAGCGCCTTAACCACCATGCCACCTGCTGGTTCCCCAAATTCTGAAATATTTCTAAATGATTGTTTACTAGGATGCAGAGATAACTTTATTGTATTTCTAAAAAGCACAAATGACCATGTTGTTAAAAAGCCTAGGAAAGTAAATAAAGTTTAAACACTGAAAAAAAAATGAATGAATAAATTTTAAAAATGAATGAATAAATTAAAAAAAGAAAAAAAAATCATGCTTCATGTGGACATGTCCAAGATCTCAAGAAGATTATGGAAGAGAAGAAATTTAGTGTGGCGATCCTCCCTGGAGGGGTGGTTTCTCACTTTCCCTCTCACTGTTTCTTTCTGGTGAACACATGTACCCCATGGCAAAAACCTTTTAAAAAAAAAGATAAATCCAAATGGTTAATCAAAATGACCATTAATGAATATGAGTTAACATTGTATTGGATGTACAATATGAGGTCCTAAGCTCATCAAAGGGAGAAAGAATAAAAAAACTGTGATTATATATATATATGTATATATATATTTAGAATGTGTTTTTTTTACAATTATTTTATTTAATTTTATTATTGTTTATTCTTTTGTTCATTTCAACTTGACCAGAGAGGGACAGAGAGAGAGTGAGAGAGAGAGAGAGAGAGAGAGAAACCTCCCAGGTCCAGGACTTGAACTGCAGTCGGCCATGTGGGAATCAAGTGCCTTTAACCACCATGCCACCTGCGGGCCCCCATGGTAGTAAGTTTTAAAGTGATTTTGTTACATGACAATAGATAACCAGGATACTTTTTCCCAGAATCTGCTACTGTCAAAACTGTGCTGAGATTTGACAACGTGTAGCTATATGGCCAATACATGTACATATATCCCAATAATTTGTTCTGGGATCTAAACATTTTTTTAAAAATTAATGAATTTATTTTAATTTGACCAGAGAGAGAGAGAGAGAAAGTGAGAGAGCAAGCTGCCAGGTCCAGGACTTGAACTGCGGTTTGCTACGTGGGGGTCCAGAACCCTTAGCCACCATGCCACCTGCCGGCCCCTCTAAACACTTTTTTAAAACATTTTATGATTTCTTATTCATATTTAATTGTTATTTATCTCTATAGTATACGATACGGTTTTTCAAAGTATGCATTCACTGTGTGACAGTCAAATCAAGGATGTTACCATATTTATAATTTTCAATGGAATATTTTGCATTCTTTTAAAATATTTTTTAAATAGGGTTTGGCCCTAGGGTGTGTGTGCTCGCTGTAGTCAGCAATCCCTTCTCCACTCTTCTCCTGAGATCTTGGGCATGCATGTAGACGCATACAGTGTGAGTTTCAAGTCATTGGGTCTGGGACTTGAACTGCGGTCAGTCATGTGGAAGTCCAGTGATGTAACCACTACACCATCTTCTAGTCCGAGAACTTCACATTCTTATGTCTGTTAAGTGTTTCTTCTCTGAGCTCCTCCTACTCACCCACCGTCTACTATCCATCACCCTCTCTTATGGTCTCCAATATCTACACCTGTCCTCCCTACTATTATATCTTTGGATATTTCAATTTCTGCTGTAGAGTGCAGACATTTAGTATATATTGAGAAGGGATATACAATGTTTCTCTTTCATAGTCTGACTGACTTAGCTTAGCCCTGAATCTTCTATATTCATCTATTTTGTATAAAATGTTCCTTATGGCTGAATAGTATTCCACAGTATACATGTGCCACATTTTTTCAATCTAGTCATCAGATCTATGTACTTAGGTTCATTCCACGTCTTAGCAATTGTGAATAATGCAACAGTAAACTTGTATGTAGAATTGTCTTTCTGACTCAATGCTTTCCTATCCTTTGGGTAAATACCAAGGAGTGGAATTACTGGGTCATATGATAGTGCTGTTTGTAGGTTTCTGAGGAACTTCCATATTTCCCATAACTTAACCCTAGTAAGGATGGCTTTGATCAAGAAAATAAAGAATGACAGATTCTGGCAAGACTGTGGTGAAAAGGGAACCCTCCTACACTGGTGGTGAGAGTACTATTATTTTTAAAATTTTCTTAGAGGTTGCATGTGCTCCCTAGAGAGACAGAGAGAGAAAGTTAGAAAGTACTCCCACCATCTCTCCCACCTCTCAGAATTTGTGACATGCATGCACACTTACCTGACATGATTCTCAAGCCTCCAGGTCCATCCAGGACTTGAACCATACAGCATAGGATCCAGCTGCCATAACCACCACATTACCAGTTGACCACATTTACCTTAGTTTGATCTTTTATTTTTGGTATATAAAATTTTTCTACCATTCTTTCCTTTACCCATTTAGAAAAGGCTTTATATCCTTAAGTATTGAATAGTGTTGTATGTTGTTGCCGAACCGTCTTGTGTGTCAGAAGGAGTACATAATACATTTATCATGGCATATGTATCATTTTTAGATGGCCTTTTGCTCTGTACCTTGATTTTAGTTCCTGTGACATTTGGCTTTCTATTAGTTTTCTGGGGCTGCCATAAATGGCTTAAAACAATAGAAATTTGGGGCCAGCCCATGGTGGTGGTTTAGGGGTTCTATGTGGCTGTGCCCAGTGACTTGAGAAATATCCTGGGCACATAAGCATGTGTCCTCAAGGGAAGAGAAAAGACAATGATGTAACCATTCCCTGTAAGGGGGAGGGTTATTTAATCAATTTCCCTCTTCCTTTCTCTCATTCTCTCTCTCTCCAGGGAACATACACATCTGCAGGCCAAAAACAAAACAAAACAAAACAAAAAAACAGAAATTTACTGTCTCACAACTTCAGAGGCTAGAAGTCCAAAACTAGCAGGCAATACCCCATCTGAAGCCTTTAGGGAAATCTTTTCTTGCCTCTTCCTAATTTCTTTGTTGGCAATCTTTGATGTTCTGTGTTTTGCTGCATTACTCCAGTCTGTCTGCCATTGTTGTCACATGGTGTGTCTCTGTGTCTTCACATGACCATCATCTTGTAAGGATACCAGTCTAAATGGGTTATAGGCATAAACCACTCCAGTATGACATTTACCTTGACTAATTATATCTTTAATGATTCTATATCCAGATGAGGAGTTGCTACTGATATTTTATGTCTCATGAACTGAATTTCCTTAAATATTCTTGACAAGTGGTCTTCAGCTGAGAAGTATAGGAGAATGAGATGAACAGAATTAAAGAATTAATGGCAGGGGAACCAGCAGTTAGCATAATGGCTATGTCGCTGGACTCCCACGTAGTCGACCGCGGTTCGTGTCCCGGACCCGGTGGCTTGAAACTCACGCCGGGCGCGTGTGCGTGCGTGCCCAAGATCCCGAGAGGAGAATGGAGGAGAAGGGATTGTGGCGTGACCATCCCCCCTGGGGGG
>NW_006159538.1:4859378-4865753 GCF_000334495.1 Tupaia belangeri chinensis | reverse complement strand
CAGGAGAGCATGAGGTGTGGCAATAGGAATTGCACCTGAGGAGAGTAAAAAAAAAAGTGGAAAGATAGATGAAATATTTTATTTTTTTGTCCGTTTGCTCTCTCTAGTGTTTCCATTAGTAGGTTTTGATTTTGAGTTTGTCTTCATGCCAAAGGCACAGAGGAGCCAGTTTTTTTGGTTTTTTTGTTTGTTTGTTTTTTTGGAGAGGTTTTTGCTATAGAGTGTGTGCACTCGGCCGACAGAGAGAGACAGACAGAAAGCAAGAAATCCCTCCCCAGGGGGGTTGGCCACGCCGCAGTCCCTTCTCCTTTCTCCTCTCGGGATCTTGGGCACGCATGCACACACGCCTGGCATGAGTTTTAAGCCACCGTGTTTGGGACCTGAACTGTGGTTGACTACATGGGAGTCCATTGACATAGCCATTACGTTAACTGCTGGTCCCGAGGAGCCAGTTTTTAATAGACAATTAAACGGATCTCACCTTACTGGATGTATGCAATAAAAAATAGTACAGAGAGATACATGCAGGTGGAGCCAGTCTGGACTTGACTGTGGTACTGTATTTGGTAGTTCTGTGCACTTTACTGCTTTGTGAGCATTGAGTACCAGGTGAATCTCTCAGAAGATACAAGGGAGATGCATCCTATCCCAGGGTCAAGATTATTCTTAGGGGGAAAGAATTTTACACATTCCATTTGGGAAATTCAGCCTCTTAAGAGTCCTGTTCATCAGTAATTTCATAGATAAGTAATTACCTGGTTTCCAATGTATTTTCCATCTAATAAAGAAATGTGGTGAATTTAAGTAAGATTATCAGAATAAAGATAATACCCTTTTTTCTTAACACAATGCTAGTTTTTTATTTTCACTTAAATAAAGCTATGTCAAAAAATTTTTTTTCTAAATCTAGATGAAAATGCATTTATAATTGTTAGAAGATAAAAGATAGTGGAAAGTGGTTAATTCAGGGTAAAGTCCACATTCTTAATTTTTTGTGTTGATTTCTGATATTTTTTAATATTAAAAATACGCAACAAACGGGACCAGCATTTGGTATAATGGCTATGTCACTGGACTCCCATGTAAGTCTACCATGGTTCGAGTCCCAGACCTGGTGACTTAAACTCATGCCAGGCGCGTGTGCGTGCGTGCCAAAGATCCCAAGAGGAGAATGGAGGAGAAGGGATTGTGACGTAGCAACCTCTGGGGGGTGATTTCTCACTTTCTGTCTGCTTAGTCTCTGTAAAATCGCAAATAATGTACTTTTCTGTAGAACAGAGTAATTTTGATTCTGTTAGACCTGTTTACAGTATATAAACAGAACTTTATGTCTTGTAACAGTATTGGATTAGCTATTGATGGTTTAAATTCTGTGTTATTGTATCAAGATATGTGTGAACAAGGTAGTTAGCAAGAATCTCTGATTCTGTGGCAGAATTATATTCTATTTTGTACTTTGATAGTAGCCTTTTCCCCAAAAAATAATATTGCTCAAGGCTTATGTTTTTAACATTTTTAAAAACTTACTTATTTTTATCAGTCATGCCTTCCCTTTGCATTTAGGTTCTGGTGTATCTGTATTACTAAAGCCTGGCATTCATTGCTGCTCTGTTTTGAAGACATTACAGTAAGTAAGCATATTTACTACTTGTCCCTCTTTGGAAACCTTTGCCAGTTCCTGGTTTAGAATTTTTTTTTGAAATTAACATCTCCCTTTACAGCATATTTGAAGTTATTTTATTTTATTTTAAAGTCACATAGTCTAAGGGATATGAAAAATCATTATCTTCAGTTTGTATCTGCTACTTGAATTTCCTTATTCTTTTTCAATGCAAAGTACAAATATACCATTAGTAATATACCAGTTTATTTGACCTTCTGTTAGTTGATATATTTTTATTCCTTTGCTTCAAATAATGTGTCATTTCACACACATACAAGAAGAGCTATAGGATAAATTTTTAGAAATAGAATTTTAGGGTCAGTGGTAATGGACATTTAAAATTTGATAGCTATTACCATATTGCCCCCATAGAGATTGTCTTCATTTACAACCCTACCAGCAATATGTAAAAATCTGTTTCCTTTTTACATTTTGTCAGTTCTTTTGATCTTTACAAATCTGATTGGTAAAAAATGGATGATTTTGTTTCAGTTTGCATTTTTTTTTTTCTGAATGAAATTGGGCATCCTTACAGATGTTGAAGAGCCATTTGTACTTCTTTTTTCCATTTGCTTTTGCCCATCTGATTAATTTCTGGTCTTTTTCTTGTTATATTATGGATGCTCTTTCTGTGTTACAAAAATTGGCCTTCTCTCTTTGGCATGATATATTCCTGTTTTGTAGCCGATTATAGCATTTTGTCAGAGACCATGGATATGTATCATAAAGGGGTTTTGTTGTGTACATGTTACTTGTGAATAGGGGACGATATTCTTGATATTTCCTTTATTCTGTGTCATTTGTCTTAAGTTAAACAGACCATTTACTCATTATTAAATAGTCTTGGCATTCAGGAACTCTTCCTATCAGTGGTGAAGTGGGAGTGGATCTGTCGAGTATGTTTTCCAGCATTTTTTTTTTTTTGAGAGGTTTTTGCTATAGGGCACGTGCGCTTGCCAGACAGACAGACAGAAAGCGAGAAATCACCCCCCAGGGGGGGATGGCCACACCGCAATTCCTTCTCCTCCATTCTCCTCTCGGGATCTTGGGCACGCATGCACACGCACGCACCCAGCATGAGTTTAAGCCACCGGATCCGGGATGCGAACCGTGGTCGACTACATGGGAGTCCAGAGACATAGCCATTACACTAACTGCTGGTCCCCATAATTTAGGAGCTTTTAGAAGTGAAGAATTTCAGACCAGCAGGTGGCATGGTGGTTAAAGTGTGGGATCCTACCTGGATGACAGTGGTCTGAGCCCAGGACCTGGCAGAATGAAGATTACGCCAGGACAGGTGCCCCAGATCTGAGAGGAGAAGGGCTTGCAGTTCGCCCCAGGGGGCAATTTCTCACTTTCCTTTTCTCTCTCTCTGCCTCTCTCTGGCTAATGTGTGTTCCCTGAGGCAAAAACAACAAAAACATTTAAAAAGAGAAAAGAAAAAAAAGGCTTACCTCTCAGTTTCTAGAGCTTTAAAAAAAAAAAAAGGAGAGAGAGAAAAAAGGAAACCATTTTTTAAAAAGAAGTGAAGAATCTCAAACTTGGGACTAGCAGTTAGCGTAATGGCTATGTCCCAGACCCGGTGGCTTAAAACTCACGCTGGGCACGTGTGGGTGCGCCAGCCCAAGATCTCAAGAGGAGAAAGGAGGAGAAGGGATTGTGGTGTGGCCATCCCCCCTGGGGGGGGGGTGATTTCTTGCTTTTTGTCTTTCTGTCTCTCTCTGTCTGGCGAGCACACATGCCCTATACCAAAAACCTCTTAAAAAAAAAAAGAATCTCAGACTTGTTGAATCAGAGTCTGCATTTTTTTTCCTTTTTCTTTTTTTTTTATGAGAGGTTTTTGCTGTAGGGCCTGTGTTCTTGCTAGGAAGACAGAGAAAGGCAGAGAGATAGAAAGTGAGAAATCACCCTGCAGGGGGGATGGCCATGCTGCAATCCCTTCTCCATTCTCCTATTGAGATCCTGGGCATGCACGCACATGCACCCAGCATGAGTTTAAGCCACCGGGTCTGGAACTCGAATTGCAGTCGACTACATGGGAGTCCAGCAACATAGCCATAAACGCCAACTGCTGGTCCCCACAATCTGCACTTTAACAAGATTCAACAAGGTTTCCAAGTTATTCATGTGTACAGTAAAGTTTGGGAGGTATTAGAAAAGCTCACCATGCTTAAAAGGCTTGAACTTCCCATGAAAAGTGTACAAATTACCATGTCTGGGACCGGGATGAGTAGTCCCTAATGACGTTGGTTCTAAGTTGACTTAATAAAAGTATCTGAGGTGAGGGTTTTGTGTGTGGAGGAACTGAAGCAAGGGGTCTTGGGATTTGGCTTTGTCACTGGAATATTTCATTTGCAGAGGGTGCTAGAGGATCTAGGGTTTATTAGGGTTAAAATAGAATTTCTAGGAAAGACAACAGGTTTAGAGACAGCTTCTAAAGAGGAGAGTAGAGAGAGCTAAGCACATTGTGAGGAGTTCAGTCCAGAGGATAGGGTTCAAGTCAAAATTTAAGGCTCAGTGGGAAATCAGAGTTTAACCCAAGAGCAAGGACAGAATCTCAGTCTTGTCCGCAAGCTTTCTCTGTAAAGGGCTAGACTGTAAATATTTTGGCTTTGCGGGTCATACATTCTTTGTTGGGACTACTCAACTTGAAAGTTTGGGCATGGGCATTTTAAGGATCTCTGTAGCTGTATTCCAATGCTATTTTATTTATAACAAACAAGAAATAGATTTAGCCCTGGGGCTACTGTTTACTGCTCTGACCTAGGCTAATATTGTGAGAATAGGGAATAAGCTGCAGCTCCGTGAGAAGCAGGATGGCTCAGAAGCTTATCTACTGCATAATAGATTCCAGGTTTAAGGCAGCAGACTATTCTATAGGTCCTGCGTGACTGGTGAAATCAGGCCTTGGAAAGCTTTGCCAAGTCTTTTCTACTTAGCACAGTGACTAACTATCAAGCTTCAGGTTGAGCCAAACAGGTATGTGATTTGGCACAAGCAGAAACTGTTTGAATCCTGTTGTATTTCCTCCATTTTACTTGGTAAATGGGCTTGGCAGTGTTTCTCAAAATGTGGTCTTCGGGCAGCCTACCTTATTATACTCAGTTGGGATTGTTAAATTCGGTACGCTTCCTGTACCACTGCTATTTAAAAATGAAGGCAAGGTTTTGGAAAGGGCATTTAAAAAAAATAATAATGTAGGAAAAAGAATCTTAAAAATAAACATTTTTGAAATCTAATACAGAGAAATTTATAAGTGCAGCTTAGTTGGTGAATATTCACAGTGTGGACTCATATAATCACATTCAAGCTAAGAAATAGAAAATATTGGAACCCTCATGCCATGGTTTAGATAATGGTTTATTCCCTAAGGGTCCATGTGTTGTAATTTGGTCCCTAACGTAATGATATTGGAAGGTGGGGAGACTTTGAAGAAGAAAATCCACCTTCATTGTAGGCAGGTACCTTGCCAGACAAGATTGACATTTGATGGAGTGGGCTGAGAGGGGAAGACCTACTTCAGTGTGGCCGTATACCATCCAGTGGACTGGGAGGGACAAATGGAGGGAATGAAAAAGTCTGTTTCCTTTTTCTCTTTCTCTTATGTGCATGGCTGCTGACCTAGTTGCTTCTCTCAGTCATGTGGTGACTTAACTCCAGAAGCCAGCCATAACGTTGTATTCAGGCTTTTGGACTTTCCAGTCTCTATTCATTACAATCCCCAGTCTTCTGTATTTCTGTTTAGCAACACAATAATGGGTTACTACATTCCAGAAAGCCCACTTTGTGCCCTTCCCTTCTTCCCACAGGTAACTACTAACTGCTGTCTGGACTTCTGACTCCTAGACTAATTTTATTGCTATCTGAACTTCATGTGAGTAAAATCAGATAGGATGTATTATTACTTTACATCTGTGTTCTTTGGCTAATATTTGAGAGTCCTTTCAGTTCCATTGCTGTGTAGAATTTTTCAGTTATAATATACCCTTATTTATCTATACATGAGTGTGTTTGTTTATTGTTGTTTTACTTTTAGGATATTACAAACACAACTTCTTTGAACCTTCCTATTTAAATCTTTGGGTGCCCGTTTATATTTTGGTTAGGTGTGTTCCCAAGAGTTAATTGCAAGATCACAGAGTATGAATATGTTTTTAGTAAATATTGCCAAACAATTTTCCAAAGTAATTGTACTAATTTCTGCTGTACTAGTAGTGTTGTGGGGTCTCTAGTTTTTCTGTACCATCCTCTTACAAATTTAAGGATCACCAGAGTAGAGGGATTACCTTTGTGTATGGCTCCTACTAGTTTGTTCTGAGACTCTATAGCCTGATTTCCTACCTTATAAGCATTTCAAGTTAACTCTTCTGAAAGTGAAGGTATTATGGCTTGTTAATTGCTTTGTTAAGGTCTCAGGGGGATAGTATAAGACTCCTTTGCATAAGCTCATTAATTTCTTTCCTGAAATTAAAAACGGGGTATATAGCAATGTCTAGCTCTAAGATAAAATAACTATTGGTCTTGGGGCCAGTAGATGGCATATTGGTTACATTACTGGACTCACACATGGCCCACTGCAGTTTGAGTTCTAGACCCAGTGGATTTAAAGTCACTCAGCACACATGTGCATCCTTTCCCAAGATCCCAGGAGGAGAATGAAGGAGAAGGGATTGTGGCATGGCTATCCCCATGAGGAGTGAATTCTCTTTCCC
>NW_006159538.1:4843334-4859322 GCF_000334495.1 Tupaia belangeri chinensis | reverse complement strand
AAAAAAAAAATATATCAGCCTTACTTTGGTAATAAAATTTTTTTCCCCTCGAAGTAAAGGGAAGATGAAAAGACTGTGTGTTACATTTAACCTTCACACAAATGCTGTGAGGTGGAAAGGAACAGGTAGGCTTATTACCTATATTTCAGAGATGAGGAAATTACAGAATCAAACAGATAACTAAGCTTATCTTTAAAGTAAATGGGTGAGCCTGGATTTCAGCCCTGATCTGTTAGATTCACAGTTCCAGGGCTTCCCACTGCATCTTAGAACTGGGTTATCTGAAAGGCTTGTTTTGTAAAGGGCCTACTCATTTAGCAGAAAGCAGTTTGTAAGCAGGGACTGATTTCATTTTGCACTAGAAATGACTTTATTCGAGATTTAGTTTCTTAATAGCTCACTGTGTTTTTTTGAAGGCCAAGTCCAGTGCCTATTTTCAAAATATGATAATCCATAGGATTAACTTGGTATGGGTATTTGTAGAGACATGCTTGAATTATTGGGTTGTTGGAAAAGTCATAACATATTTTTCTGTTTTTCTATGCAGAAATGCGTCATGACTTTTCTGATGACCCAGTACTTATTAATTATAAGCAAGACCCCAGAGCTTCTTGTCATCTCCTTTAAACTTGACTTCTCCAGTGCCAGGGGATTTTAGTCTCTAAATGATACCACCTAGGTGAGGTCTTTCATTCCTTCTTTTCCCACCATGTACTTTTTCATGTTTGTCTTATTTCTAGTCAAGTATATGAAACAACTAGCTGACAACTCTTTGCAAGCTATCTTTATATTGTTAAGCTTGAAGAGAAAGAATTTAGAATGGTCAGAGTTTTGATATTAACAGATTTATTTGTTTAGGTTTTGGTAGGGAAGGCTGGCCAAGTAGGGTGTGATTTGGAATAAAGCTATTGACCTTTGATAAAGAATGATGTCTTTTTATTCACATTGATAGTGGCAGTAATTAGTCCACCTGGATGCTCTTCTGAGTCCAGTTCTAAGTTTGACAATAGACCCTTTTTTCTCCCTCTGGCTGGCTACCTCTGGAAATGGCCCTCAGGGAAATCCTGGTAAACTCTAATTTCTTTTGAATTTTAACTGTTTAAAAAGTCAACTTGAATCGGTTAACAGCCAAAGTTCTTGACCGTGTTGCCAGTTTGCCCCATTTACTTTTAATGTGGGGTGATATGGAATCTTTAGGACTTCTTTAGCTATAATTTGCCATATTTCATATGTTAAGATTTTCTGTGGATCAGATTCATACCTTATGTGCTGTTAGTAAAAGTCAAGAAGGCCTCTTACTTTTTTCCTCTAGTGAATCATACACCTTTAGAACTTGAAAGAACTTCCAAAATGATCTATTCTAACCTCTTCACTTTCTCCGAACTTCTCTTCTAGGACTATGTACTCAGTCCTAATCTATGAGTTGATGTCTTTATCTTTACTTCATTGAAAGACAAGTAGAAACTTTCTATGTCCTTCGTAAAAATGGGATTTAGCTCTAAAATGTTGGTTAAATTTGACTCTTCCTACATGTATGCTGAGTGACCTTAGGCAAGAAAAGTTTTTTAAGGAGACCTCTGAAAAATAGTACCTGAAAGCTTGAGAGGTATAGTTTGTGCTTGATAACTTTTTCTTTCCTTTTGTTATATATTTCTTCATCACTGGTGAATCTTCATAAAATTTTGTTCTTATTCTATCTGGCTGGCTGTTTTAGTATTTTTTTCTGCTACTATAACTGAATACCACAGACTAGGAAGTCTGAAAAAATAAAGGTTTACTTAGTTCAGATTCTAGAGGTCCAAGATTGAAGGACAACATCTTGTAAGGGCCTTCTTCCTGGTGAGGACTCTGCAGAGTCCAGAGATGGCACAGAGCATCACATGGTAAGAGGGCAAGAGCATGTATGTCAGCTCTGATCTCTCCCCCTCTTGTAAAGCTACCGGTATTTAATCATGTGGTCCCATGCTGATGACCTCATCTAATCCTAATTACCCTCCAAAGGCCCCATCTCTTAGTATTAGAGTGGATTAAGTTTCCACCCTCTTAATACTTTCACAGGAGCTCTGAATTTCAACACATGTACTTCAAGAGACAATTCAGATCATAGCACCAGCTCAAGGAATTACCTTTCATTCCTTCTTTTCCTGTACTCTGCTTCCCATTTACTTATTCACATTTGTCTTATTTCTAATCAAGTATCTGAAACAGCCAGCTGACAGCTATCTTAGCAAGCTATCTTTATATTAAGCTTAAGAGAGAATTTAGAATGTTCAGAGTTTTCTGTACTTGGTATTAACAGGCTTCCTGTTCACGTTTTGATAAGAAAGAAGTCTTAGTAAATGAAGAAAGTATTAAAATATAGTTGTGGATTTTTTAGGGTTGAGCCAGTAATATATTCAGGCCATAAATTCTCAGTAATTAAGAGGGAAAACTGCTTAATAATTTTACTGTCTTAAAAGCATATGTATAGGGCCAGCAGGTGGCATGGTGTTTGAGGTGCTGGACTCCCACATGGTCAACCATGGTTCGAGTCCTGGACCTGGCAGCTTCCTTTCTCTCTCTCTCTCTCTGGTCAAATTGGATAATAATAAAAGCATATGAATATCTACAGAAGACTTTCTGTTGTCTTGTATCTAGTAGGTGTGCAATAAATATTCATTGAATAAATTTTTACATAAGAATAAAATGAACCTGAGAGAATTACGTAACTAATAACAAGTTAGGCTCTCAGGGCACTGTTTAACTTGTATTAGCGTGTAGGTAATTAAATACTATCGGTAGTATAACAGGGCCAACTTTGTGGCTTCATGGTTGAGTTAGCCAGAGCCCACATGGCTGACAGTGTATTTCAAGTCCAGTGGATTGAGAACATGCAGAGCACATGGGCATACATGTCCAAAATCATGAAAGAAGGGAGAGAAGGAAGAGAAGGGGTTGGGGCATGACCATTCCCTATAGGGGTGCTTTCCTGCCTCCTGCTGTCTCTCTCTGGCTAGCACAAATGCCCTCTAGCAAAAAACAAAAACTAAACAAGAGACAAAAATCGAATATGCCTACCATATTTGTTATGTCTATTGATGCAAAATTATTACTCGTATCTTCCATATGAGGTTATTAGCATTTGAATTTTAATATTCTATAGGGTTTTTAAATTAAATTTATTTTATTTTATTTGACCAGAGATGGTCAGAGAGAGAGAGAGAGAGAGAAAGAGAAAGTGAGAAAGCAAGTTGCCAGGTTTGGAACTTGAACCGTGGTTAGCCATGTGGGAATCCAGCACCCTTAACCCCTACACCACCTGCTGGCCCCAATATTCTATAGTTTTAATTAGGTTTTAGTAACCAAAATCTTGAAATAGTCTCAGGCCTAAAGCAGTTTATTAGAAGGGTAACCATATAACTTATTATATAAACTGGGACCCTTTAAAGGAAGAGACTTTATTCAAAATTAAACTAGGATAGCATGTGCAAACAGTCTTGTTCCAGGCAATATTCCAGGCATTGATCCATTCTGGGACATCCAGGGAGATGTCCTAGTGAAAAAGTGAGAAAGTGAGCATACTTAACCACCAACATGCCCACCTGTGTAAAGTAAACTTTTTATTCAGGTGTAACATACATTTAGAAAGTCAGTACATGCTAATTGGGCAGCTGCACTAATTTTTTTTTTTTTAGAATTTTGTATTTAATTTTTTTTTATTTATTCACATATTTTAATTTGACCAGAGAGAGAGAGAAAGCAAGAAAGCAAGCCACCAGGTCTGGGACTCAAACTGTGGCTGGCCATGTGAGAGTGTCCAGCACCTTAACCACCATGCCACCTGCTGGTCCCCCAATTTTTTATTTTTTAATGAGCCATCCAGATCAAGAAATATGACATCACCAAGTATCCTAGAAGCCTCCTTTGGTCACTATTTCTTACACCATGCAAGGTAACCATTGTTTATACTTTTAACCATAGATGAGTTTGCCTGTTTTGGGACATTATGTAAGTGACATCTTATAGTACACATTCTTTGTACAGTACTTGGCATCATTGACTTAATGTTATCTTTGTGAGATCCATCTATGTTGTATGTAGTGATAATTCCTTAATTTTGATTGCTGTCATATAGTCTATCATGTGAATATACCACAGTTTGTGTGGTATATTGATGAATAGTTCAGATCTTTTTTTTTTTTTTTTTGGTGAGGTTTTTGCTATAGGGCACATGCGCTCCCCAGTAAGACAGAGACGGAGAGACAGAAAGAGAGAAATCACCCCAGGGAGGATGGCCACGCCGCAGTCCTTTCTCCTCCATTCTCCTCTTGGGATCTTAGGCATGCACACACAGGCGTCCAGCATGAGTTTAAGCCACTGGGTCTGGGACTCGAACCACAGTCGACTACATGGGAGTCCAACAACATAGCCATTACGCCAACTGCTGGTCCCAGTTCAGATGTTTTAATTTGGGACCAGTAGGAGCAGTGCTGCTATATCCATACCTGTTTATGAGTCTTTTGGTGAACATAATAAATACTCATTCTTCCTGGGTGTGTAATTAGGAATGGAATTGCTGGGTCATATTGTGAATATTCAACTTCGGTACCCATGTTCCTGCAGCAGTAGAAGAGTGGTCCAGTTACTCTGTGGCTTTATCAGTAATATGTATTTTCTGTCATTCATTTTATTCTCGTGACCTTGTAAGATCATAGTAAAATCATATTGATAGCTAATGATGTTGAGTCCCATTTCCTATGCTAATTGGCCATCCAGATCTTTTTTGGTAATACCATTTAACTACTTTCCTTACCTTCTCCTTTCTTTATTTAAGCTTTGCCCGTTTTCACTTGATTTATCTCTTTCCTTATTGATCTGGAGTTCTTTCTGTATTCTGGAAAGAACAGATTAACACCTGTTGTCATTATATGTATCAGAAATATCTTTTACTCTGGTTTTCCTTTTCTCTTTATTAACAATATCTTAGAATGAACTCAAATTTAGTGTCATCCAGTATGTCAATATTTTCTTTTCTGATTTTTTAAATTATATTTAAGGAATATTTGAATACCTAAAGTTCATAGAATTGTTCTCCTCTGTCTTCTGGAACCATAATTGTTTTACATTTCATATTTAGTCTACAGTCTAATTGGAATGAATGCATTTCTGTGTTTAGTATGATGTAGTGGTCAGGATTTAATTTTTTCTGTATGAATATCCATTCTTTCCTGTCTCAATACCACATTCCTGTAGCTAATTACTCATTCATTCATTCATACATTTAATGAGTGAAAGAGAGGCAAGGGGTAGGGAGGAGTGGGGGCTTCCTGTCCCAGCCTCCTAGGTCTCTAGGACCATAGGTGTGTGCTGCTGCACCCAACCTCTTTAAGTTGGGCCTCGAGTCAAATCTGGGCCTCCTGGGACCAGCAGTTAGCATAATGGCTATGTTGCTGGACTCCCATGTAGTTGACCGCAGTTCGAGTCCCGGACCCGGCGGCCTAAACTCACGCAGGGCACGTGTGCGTGCGTGTCCAAGATCCCAAGAGGAGAATGGAGGAGAAGGGATTGTGGCATGGCCATCCCCCCAGGGGGTGATTTCTCACTTTCTCTCTCTCTGTCTTTCTGGCAAGCGCACGCACCCTATAGCAAAAGAAAAACCTCTCCAAAAAAAAAAAAAAAGAAATCTGGGCCTCCCATGTGGCCTCAGCTACTTTGCAACAGCACTATCCTGCTTGTCTCACTGCTGCTGGTTCTCCTTGAGCTTTGTAATTATCTTGGCATATGGTAATATAAGTTAAGTTTTATTATTCTTCATGCTTGTCTTTGTTATTCTTGACCCTTTTTGTTTCTATAAACATTTTATAATCTCAGTGTCCATACACAAAAACAGCTTAGATTTTTCACCGGAATTGTATTATATCTAAGGATAGTAAGTTTATATCTTTATAATATTTAGTTTTCCAATCTAGGAACATAGTGTATATTTTTCTTTTTACTTAATTAATTTTGTATTTCTTAATTTCTCCCAACATTTTGTTTTTTCCAGGGTGTAAGTCTTGAATTTAGTTCTTATTTTTAGAGGGTTTTTAAAAAATAAATTATTGAGATGAAATTTGCATAATATAAAATATTTGTCATAGCCTGCAATAAAAAAATACCTGAGACTTGGAAATTTATAAAGAACAGAAATTTATTTCTCATTTCTAGATGTCGTGAAGCCCCAGATCAAGGCACCAGCACACTTGTAAGTCTGGTGAGGGATGTTCTCTGCTTCCAAGAAGGTGCCTTATGGCCCAGCCCTGTGGAGAAGGGCAGGCTGTGTTACCACATGGCCGAAGGCAGAAAGCTCGAGAGCTAGGGAGCAAGCGAGCTGAATGTTGAGTGAAATCCCTCTTATAAGGGCTTTCATCTCATTAACAAGGAAGGAACCTTCGTTTCTTAATAGTACCAAACCGGCAGTATCTGAGTTTTGGAGGAACGCATTCATAACATCATTAAAGTGAGCAATTTAGTGGCATTTAGTGTATTAACAGTGTTGTGCAGCCACCTTTATCTGTAACAGCTCCATAAATGTTTTTATCGCTTCAAAGTTAAACTCCTTAGCAGTCTCTCTGAGCCTTATTCCCCTTCCCTTTATACTGAGGCAACCCCAGTTTACATTGTCTCTGTGGATGTATCTATTCTGAATAGTTCATGTAAGTAGAATCATACAGCATGTGACTTTCTGTGTAAGACTTCTTTCCCTTGGTATGCTTTTTGAGATTAATCTTTGTTGTGGTATGTATGCATATTTTCCCGCTAACTGGGATTCTTTTGTATATACCACAATTTGTTTAGTCACCGGTCTGTTGACACATTGGCTATTTACTCTTTTTTGGCTACTGTGAATGGTGTTGCTATAAACCTGGGCCAACTTGTTTTGAGTTCCCATTTTCATTTCACATGGCCAGATACCTAGACGTAAAATTGCTAGGTCGTACGGTAGTTCTGTATTTAACTTTTTAAAGTAATTGTCAAACGCTGATTCCTCATTGGCCGAGTACTAGGTGGTGTGGTCTTCTCACATGCTGCCTAGGTTTTATTATTCTCTTACTGTGTGTTAAGGTGCAGGCTCTGGACAAGCCTGTGAAAAAGGCTTGCCAAATGTCCCGCGGAGGGAGAAGAACCGGGAAGTAAAAAGAAGCAAAGGGCTGGTGAGCAGTCACCAGCTTGCAAAGTCATTTCTCAAGGGCAACTTGTTTTTGGGTTGTGTTTGTTCAGGAACTTTTCAGAAATGTGTACTTTCTGGGGTTGTCACCTCTACAGTCTGGTTAAGCAACTTTTGTTAAGCTAGTCTTAAAAATGAATCACTTAAGGTTAATACAGTGTAGTAACATATTACACGAGTTGTTCTGCACCTTACTTTAGTACTATTTTTTTTGTCCATCGTGATTCTTTTGTTTGTTTATTCTTTTAGTGTATCTTTTCTGCTGTTTCAGTGGAATTCTGGTAGGGAGGATAAGACAGCCTATGTACTTGTTACTATGACTTCTGAAAGGGAGATTTAAACCCCTTTTGGATATATTGCCATTAACAGATGTGTTAGAGAAAGGACATACTGTTACCTCCTCTGTTGGTGATAATAGGTGAATATGACACCAAGAGATGTTATACAACCCAGGCAACTGAGTCTTGCTCCTGACCTGTATTCGGTGTTATAAATCCCTTTGGAAACAAAGAAACACCATTCAGTTGTGTTCAGAGTTTGACAAGGGTTGAGTGAAGATTTGAGCTCTTATCGCTGGGGGGACTTTCTAAAGATTGTTGAAGGTCAGTGACTTGTCTGAGATGATATGGGAAACAAAACAAAACAGGGTTAGCATAAGTTGCAGTTCATTCTTTCCACCTTATTACAGTGAACTAGAGTTTAGGTCTTCTGTTCATTTTCAATTTTGATTTTTCCTGCCCTTTGAAATACTAACTTGAATGCCAAAAGATTTTTAGTATTTAACTATGAATGCAAATCCTTGAACTAATGCTTATTTGCATTTTTTTCTTAGAACCAAAATGGTTTCAATCCCAGAATACTATGAAGGCAAGAATGTCCTCCTCACAGGAGCAACTGGTTTCCTAGGGAAAGTACTTCTGGAAAAGCTGCTGAGGTCTTGTCCTAAGGTGAATTCAGTGTATGTGTTGGTGAGGCAGAAAGCTGGACAGACACCCCAGGAGCGAGTGGAAGAAATCCTTAGCAGCAAGGTGAGTATGGAAAATAATCATTTGGAGGGGAGAAAAGAATGTGCCTGAATGTGTAATTATGGTAATAATCAAGTATGTTTCTTCAATATCCAGAAAAAATTCAGTAAAAAAAAATTTAGTTAATACTCAACGAATCACTTAAATCTGGTTGCTTAACCAGATTGTAGATGCGACAACCCCAGAAGGTACACACCTTACAGATGGCAGTAAACTGTGTGCAACTTACGATTCCAGAGATAAAAAGCTTTCTTCTAATCAAGGGCAGAACTGTATGACAAGTTTCAAATTGCCTTTTGGTGGGTATTTAAATATCTGTTTTAGAACATCTGTGGCAGGTTTCTGTAATTACTTGGTATTTTACATAGTTTTTAGATAATAGTGAGGTAGTTTTGAAATATCTACTATGCTATGAGATGCTATGCTTTGATAACAGTTTAAAATTTATGAGCATTAATTGCTCTTCAAAACAGTACTAGGAAGTAAAGAAGAAACCTCCTCCTTTGTCAGATGACAGAGAGGTCATATAGAATATAAGAATCTCATTTATTTTTGAACCTTTCGAACAATACTACCAGGAAAAGATAGAAATGAACTGGAGTAAATTTATTTCACAACCATAAACTTGTGTCTCAAATAGTTTTGTCTGACACACATTGATAGTGAGTTTGAATTAGAAAACTGCAAGCTTAATTTTGGTATGTCTAAAGAATCTGATTCTGCATATGTATCTCAAAAAGGAGTTTCAATTACAGCATATATTTGAGAATGTACTCATTTAAATATTTAAATTCTTATAGACTATTAAAAATAATTCCAAAATAGGGCCAGCAGGTGGGTATAGTGATAAAAGCGCTCAATCTCACTTGGTCAACTGCACAGTTCAAGTCCTGGACCTGGTGGCTTGAAAAACACACTAGGTGTATGTGTATGCCCAAAATTTTGAGAGAAGAATGGATTGCAGTGAAGTCATCCTCCCTAGGAGGGATGATTTTTCACTTTCCCTCCTCTATATATCTCTCCTGCAAGCATATGTGCCCTATAGCAAGTTTTTTTTTAAGAGGTTTCTTGCTATAGGATGTGTGCGCTCGTCAGAGGGACAGAGAGACAGAAAGCAAGAAATCACCCCTGCAGTGGGGATGTCCAGGCCGTAATCCATGTATCTTTTATTTTTTAACCCTGGGATGTAAGATTCTTTCTTAGAAATTTAGAAATTCAGAAATTCTTCTTAAACTTTTTCAGTTATTCAAATTAACCAATATTAGTTTTCCTTAACCACTTTTTGTCTTTTTGATTCTTTGCTGAACCCTTTTTAAATCTTTAGCTTCCTTAAAATATATGAGAAAGGCATTGTCAAGGGGGCTATGAGACCACAAGGCTTGCTCTAAGAAAAATACCTGCATGTATGTTTGTTCGTTTTTGCTATCTCTGCCCCCTTTTGAGCTCGTTTTGGCATTTTATTATAAGCCACATGTGATGGCATGTTTTAATCCCAACAGCCTCTTCCCTTCAGTGAGGGATTATTTATTCTTATTACTTTTTAATTTTTCGAAAACATTTATTGTATCTTCCTTGTCCTGGACATTCGATTTGATGTAGGAGTTTTAATTCAGGAATAAATAGCATGGCATCTCTGCCTTTCAGAGAGTTCTTAAGAGGGGAGAGGAAGGAAGAGAGTATTGAGGTATCAAGAGGAGATTGGGGAAGAACAGTTATTGAAGCATTGAAGCTGATGTCTCGGTTGGAATTAAGGCCTGAGTACAAAATATAAAAGATTTGGGCATTTCCTGTGGGGTCTCCAGGGCATTGCTTCTAAAATTTCCTCCATAGTAAGTCTATTTTGTAAAGAGAAGGAATATTTTCTGCCTGAAACCTGAAATTTCATTGAACTTTGATAGTTTAACCTACCTATGTGGCCATTATTTTCAATACAGAAATGTTTTGTCCCTAATATTTTACTAAAATCAGTACTCTGTAAAATATGTCATTTTATCTTGTGCCTTCAGTTCCCTCCAGGTACATCCCATCACTTAATTCTAGGGCCACACATTCCCTATTATGTATAGCATTGCTGGTGAAGCAGTGAAAATGAGTCCTTTTTATGTCAAGTAGCTGTGAATCTACATTGAAGTTGGTAAGCAACTTCAGGAAAGGCCTACTATGATTTTGAAACAGGCATTGGAATGTAGGCAAAGAGCTTATGCCATAGTGGAACATCGATATGTGACATGGTTTCTCAGCTTGAGCACCATTGACATTCTGAGTTGGATATTTTTTTTTGTAGGTGGGGCTGTTCTGAGCATTGCAGTGTGATCAGCAGCATTGCTGATCTCTACCCACTAGACTCTAGCAGCATTTTCTCCTCCTCTTCCCAGTTATAACAACCAGAAGTGTCCCTGGGTGTCACCAGAGTCACCCCTGCTTGAGAACCAGTGACTTAATGGGAATGCCCCAGGGGAGAGAAACTCCATTGGATAGTGGGATTGAATTAAAACATCAGCCTTTTATATTCTAGGAAGGAAATAAAGGATATTTAAAAAGTATTAGTGAACTTAGTAACGTAGAAACTGAGGTACTGTGGGGTTAATAGCACTGGAAGAGGTAGTACTGGGTAAAGAAAGGGTAGCCGGAGAAGGCGAAGAGTATCCAGTTTGAAACTAGCTTGTGCAGCAGTGTAAGCACGTCCTGGTGGTAGTGATACTGAGTCCTGATAGGAAGATGGATTAAGGGTTGCCAGCAATCAGGAAAATGAAGTTTGACCTCAGGGTGTTGAAGAGTACTTTTTTATGGATATTCCTTAGCTTCCTTTTTCTCTGCTTTCTGTTCTTCGGGCTTCTGTCCTAGGCCTTGATCTCTTCTTACTAGATCCAGTGTGTTGGTTACTCAGCACCTTCTGTTTTATGTGAGATGGATGGTGTATTTTAGATTAGGAATAGCTTCATCTAGTTTGAATCTTGAGTGTTGATCCCTGCTGCTGCCTGGATGACCTCTTCTTCTCCTCGGGCTTCAGTTACTACTCACGTATACTTAGTAAAATCTATACTGGTAGTCTGGTTTTCTTTCCCCTAAATTCCAGAATCATAAAGCCAATCACCTCTACCAGCCAGATGTGCCTTCTGGGGTGCTGTACAGGCATTTTACACTGAACAATCGCAGGGCTGAACTTGTATCTCCAAAGCCGTACTTCTTACTCTTCCAGTGTTCCCAGTCCAATGAATTTATTCATTTAGCAAATGTTTACCAACTCTGTGTACATCTTGCCAGACACTCTGCTATTAAGGACCTGTGTGTGAAACAAAATATCAATAGATGTGGCACCTGCCCTCCTGGAGTTAACATTCCTTATCTCCCCTGTCTAGGCATTCATCACATCATCTTGTTACTTTCTAAAATGTATTTTTTTTTTATCCTTATTGTCATTTTGTTTGGTTCAGATCACAGAATTTCTTAATATAATAGCAAGAGCATCCCCAAACTAGTTACAGCCAAAGGGTTTTCTTATTTATTTAATTTTTTTTTTTTTGAGAGGTTTTTGCTATAGGGTACGTGTGCTCACCAGAAAGACAGAGGCAGAGAGACAGAAAGTAAGAAATCACCCCCCGGGGGGATGGCCACACCGCAGTCCCCTCTCCAACATTCTTCTCTCAGGATCTTGAGCACGCACGCACACGTGCCCAGCGTGAGTTCAAGCCACCGGGTCCAGGACTCGAACGGCAGTTGACTACTTGGGAGTCTAGCAACATAGCCATTATACCAGCTGCTGGTCCCCCAAAGGGTTTTCTTTACCATTATAAACATAATTGTATCACTTCTCTGCTTAAAATCCATCAATAGCTCACAATTGTAATTTTGAAGAGTAATATCTTTTTTATTATTTTTAAGAGAGATTTTTGCTATAGGGCACATGTACTTGCCAAGAAACAGAGAGGCAAGAAATCATCTCCTGGGGGAGACGGCCATGCTGCAATCCCTTCTCCTCCATTCTCCTCTTGGGATTTTGGGCGCACACGCACCCAGTGTGAGTTTTAAGCTGCCGGGTCTGGGACTCATACTATGGTCAACTACGTGGGAGTCCAGCAACATAAACATTACACCATCTGCTGGCTCAGGAATAATACCTAGTCAACCATGGCATACAGTTCAAATTCAACTCTGCAAACTGCCAGCTCTGTCCTTGGCAAATTAATTAACCTCTCTGGATCTCAGATACCTTATGTAAAATGGAGATAATAGTGTAAGCCTTGGAAGTCCTTTTTCAGGGGGATGGGGTTGCTCTCCTCTCAAGTAGTTAGGAATACAGGTGAGCACCACCATACCCTGCTTTTAGGGTGGGCCAGGAATCAAACCCAGGGCCTCCGTATTTGGCCTCAGCCTACCAAGTAGCAGCATCAGCTAAGTTCGTAACATTGGTGGCTAGGCTAGTCTCCCTCATGGAGTGTTTTCTGTACAGAATAATAGCAATTAAAGATAACAACCTTAAGAATTGCTCAGTTTAAGTTTGTAAAATAGTCATCATTGATGGGGAAGAGGCATGATAATAGGTTTTAGAATGTCGGAAAATACTACCCTAGAATAATTGCTTTTTTTCCCCCTCTTTGATAGCTCTTTGACAGATTGAGAGATGAAAATCCAGATTTTAGAGAGAAAATTATAGCAATCAACAGTGAACTTACCCAACCTAAACTGGCTCTTAGTGAAGAAGATAAAGAGGTCATCATAGATTCTACCAATATCATATTCCACTGTGCAGCTACAGTAAGGTTTAATGAAAATTTAAGGTAAGTAAGTACAAGCATTTAATTAGTATATGAACTTCAACAAAATTAGAAGGTCTATTTTAAATTCTACTTTTAAGTGAAGTTGTTTTGAAAGTGATTTGATACTATTTGCCACATGTTAAATATGGCTTCATTGTCCTGCAGGTGTTAATATTCTTCTTATCAGTAGTTTACAAGCACTGGATAACTAGTAGCATATGCTTATTGAAAGAATTTGCCATGAATTGCAAGTGGGAAGAAGCAAGAAACGAGTACAGCAAGAGGAGTTTACCTTGGCTAGGAGTATTAGCTGTAACCCGTTTGTTTCCTTCCCCCACAATTCCTTCAGAGGCCTACATACCCCAACCTTGCTCTTCTACTCCTTATCATATCCATGTAAAAATTAAAATTATAGAATAAGATAAAATGGCTTATACATTTAAAGCCACTCCTCGTTTTTGTTTGAAAGCTCTGGTAGCAGTGTTAGGAACAGAATACATTGGTTATGAATTTAATTTTTGAAATAATTTGGAGTTCCTTCAAGATGCCTGTTCTAAGGACAAACAAATTCTGATTAACAATTTTTAAAAATCTAATATGCATTCAAATCATAGTTTTTAATTCAGAGCATTTGTTTTCATTAGTGAGAGAGAATGAGAGAAAGAGAAAGCACACGAACATGGGGGAGGGAGAGAGAGAGCCTAAGCATTTTCGACAAGGCTCTCACCACCTCACAATTCCCCCACCTTGGCCTCCCAGTTAGCTAGGACCATAGGCGCATATAGCTATGCAGGCTTGTTTATGTTGGGCCAGGAACCAAGCCTAGGTCTCCCACATGGCCTCAGCTATTATGCAGCAACCCCCTCATGCTTGTGCCACCAGCACTGGGACCCAAAGCATTCTTTTAAATGGTATGTCCAAAAATACAGTTTTTATAATATTAATGTAATTATATGGTCATAGGCCAATTTTTTTTTGGGGGGGGGAGAGATTTTTGCTATAGGGTACACATGCTCATTGGAGAGACAGAAAGTGAGAAATCACTCCTTGGGAGATGGCCATGCCATTGTCCCTTTCCCTCCATTCTTGGGATTTTGGGCATACATGCACACATGCCTGGGTTGAGTGTCAAGGCACTGGGTCCAGGACTTGAACCATGGTGGGCCAAGTAGGAGTCCAGTGCCTTAACCACGGTGTTAGCTGCTGGCTGTGGTTGTAGGCCAATTAAAACCTTTTTCAAGTTTCAAAAAACTAGAAGGCTTTTTCTTCAGAATGTTTTAAAATCAAATTCTGGTTACAAAGGTTTTTGATATTATTCCCCATATTGTCTGTATCTAATGTAGACGTTTAAATCTTAATTGTCATTATAACATAACATAATAGTTCAATACCAAAGCATGAGTGTTTTACCTGTATTCTAAGCGATGGCTCTGTAACAGTTTCTTACATTTCTACAGTAATGCTTTACAGTTTTTTAGGAGTTTTCTTATTTATTATTTTAGTGTATGAAGACCTTATCCCCACCATAACGTTATAGGCAAATCCATTTTACTCCTTGGAAAGCTGAGGCAACATAGCAGTGGAAAGTGCATGATCTTAGTTCTAATCTTGACTTAATTAATTAATTTATTTTTTTGGATAAGTCAGTAACCTCCCGAAGTCTCAGTTTTCCTATTTGTAAGTTGAGATAATATTTCTCAAAAATTGTTCTTTCTTTCCCTCAAAAAGTTTAAATGATGGACTGACCCCACAGTCCAGTAAGTGGTTAAGGGTGCCAGATCCCACATGACCTAGCACAGTTTGAATCCCAGCCCAGGCAGATTGAAAAAATATGCCAGGTTTGTGTCATGCATGCCCAAAGTGCTGACAGGATGGAGAAATGGAGGAGAAGGGATTGTGGCATGACTATGCCCTCTTGAGGGTGCTCTCTCTCTCTCTTTTTCTATATTTCTGGTGAGCGGTTGTGTCTTCTGGCAGTTAAAAAGTTTAAACGATGTTTCAGCTTGTAGCAGTTTCTCTATTTACCTCTATTTACCTTTTAGTCCTTTCTATGTAACTAATAGGTAAATTCTGGACATTATGTATTGTGATTCAAAAGCTACAAAGACATGGTATTATAATTTTAGTATACTCTTATTTTCATAAACTATGTGAGTATGTATACTTGTGTACATATCTTCTGTATTTGCCAGCAGTCTTTGGTCGTTAGCTTACAGGTAGGTTTTTAGTATTATCTATATATATCTTCTTTCCACAGTGAGCATGTATCAATCTTCAAATACAGATAGACACTAGTAACTTAAAAAATTTTGCTAGAAAAATGTGTGCACGCACCAGAGAGAAAGAAAGTACCCTTCTGCCCAGCGGAGGATGGTCATACTTCAGTCCCTTCTCTGTTTCTGCTTTTGGGATTTTGGGCATGTGACACACGCACCTGCTATCTTTTTCAACCTGTTGGGTCCAGGACTCTTAACTGTGCAGCCAGCCATGCAGGATTCAGCCGCCTCAGTCACCATGCCACAGCCTGGCCCCTTATAACTTTTAAAAATATTTTTAAGAGCAGATCTTACAAGAAATCTTAATAGAACTGATACCCTCATCAGTTAACAATACTCCTTTTTTTACATTTAAAATTTCTTGTACGTATATATTTTTGCACATAGGCCTAACAATTCATTTATTAATATGGGAAGGGGTCTTCAATAAGTTTGTGGAAAGGAGCAGCAGGTGGTTTGGTTGAGGTACTGGATTCCCACATGGTTGCCTGTGGTTCAAGTTCCAGACCCAGTAGCTTGAAAATCACAACAAATAAATAAATAAATAGGGACCAGCAGTTAGCGTAATGGCTATGTCGCTGGACTCCTACGTAGTCGACCGCGGTTTGCGTCCCAAACCCGGTGGCTTAAAACTCACACCGGGCGCGTTTGTGTGCCTGCCCAAGATCCCGAGAGGAGAATGGAGAAGGGATTGCGGCGTGACCATCCCCTCTGGGTGGTGATTTCTCGCTTTCTGTCTCTATG